>NW_024544668.1:0-57883 GCF_018167655.1 Microtus oregoni
ACTCAGGGTGCTGGTTGCTCAGTGCTCGGGGTGCTGGGTGCTCAGTGCTCAGGATGCTGGGTGCTCAGTACTCAGGGTGCTGGGTGCTCAGTACTCGGGGTGCTCTGTGCTCAGTACTCAGGGTGCTGGGTGCTCAGTACTCAGGGTGCTGGGTGCTCAGTACTCGGGTGCTGGGTGCTCAGTGCTCAGGGTGCTGGGTGCTCAGTGTTCGGGGTGCTGGGTGCTCAGTGCTCAGTACTCAGGGTGCTGGGTGCTCAGTGCTCGGGGTGCTGGGTGCTCAGTGCTCAGTACTCAGGGTGCTGGGTGCTCAGTGCTCAGGGTGCTGTGTGCTCAGTGCTCAGGGTGCTGGGTGCTCAGTGCTAAGGGTGCTGGGTACTCAGTGCTCAGGGTGCTGGGTGCTCAGTGCTCGAGGTGCTCAGTACTTAGGGTGCTGTGTGTTCAGTGCTCAGGGTGCTGGGTGCTCAGTGCTCGGGGTGCTCGGTGCTCAGTGCTCAAGGTGCTGGGTGCTCATTACTCAGGTTGCTCATTGCTCAGGGTGCTGGGTGCTCAGTAGTCAGGGTGCTGGGTGCTCAGTGCTCAGGGTGTTCGGTGCTCGGGGCGCTGGGTGCTCAGTGCTCGGGGTCCTCGGAGCTCAGTACTCAGGGTGCTGGGTGTTCAGTGCTCGGGGTGCTCGGTGCTCAGTACTCAGGGTGCTGGGTGCTCAGTGCTCGGGGTGCTCGGTGCTCAGTACGTTGGGTGCTCACTACTCAGGGTGCTGGGTGCTCAGTGCTCAGGGTGCTGGGTGCTCAGTACTCAGGGTGCTGGGTGCTCAGTGCTCGGGGTGCTGGGTGCTCAGTGCACAGGGTGCTGGGTGCTCAGTACTCAGGGTGCTGGGTGCTCAGTACTCGGGGTGCTGGGTGCTCAGTGCTCGGGGTGCTGGGTGCTCAGTACTCAGGGTGCTGGGTGCTCAGTACTCAGGGTGCTGGGTGCTCAGTACTCAGGGTGCTGGGTGCTCAGTACTCGGGTACTGGGTGCTCAGTGCTCAGGGTGCTGGGTGCTCAGTGCTCGGGGTGCTGGGTGCTCAGTGCTCAGTACTCAGGGTGCTGGGTGCTCAGTGCCCGGGGTGCTGGGTGCTCAGTGCTCAGTACTCAGGGTGCTGGGTGCTCAGTGCTGAGGGTTCTGGGTGCTCAGTGCTCAGGGTGCTGTGTGCTCAGTGCTCGGGGTGCTGGGTGCTCAGTGCTCAGTAATCAGGGTCCTGGGTGCTCAGTGCTCGGTGTGCTGGGTGCTCAGTGCTCAGTACTCAGGGTGCTGGGTGCTCAGTGCTCAGGGTGCTGGGTGCTCAGTGCTCGGGGTGCTGGGTGCTCAGTACTCAGGGTGCTGGGTGCTCAGTACTCCGGGTGCTGGGTGCTCAGTTCTCGGGGTGCTCGGTGCTCAGTACTCAGTGATCAGGGTGCTCAGTGCTCATTGCTCAGGTTGCTGGGTGTTCAGTACTCAGGGTGCTGGGTGCTCAGTACTCAGCGTGCTGGGTGCTCAGTGCTCAGGGTGCTGGGTGCTCAGTACTCGGGGTGCTCGGTGCTCAGTGCTCAGGGTGCTGAGTGCTCAGTACTCAGGGTGCTGGGTACTCAGTGCTCGGGGTGCTCGGTGCTCAGTCCTCAGTGATCAGGGTGCTCGGTGCTCAGTACTCGGGGTGCTGGGTGCTCAGTGCTCGGGGTGCTCGGTGCTCAGTACTCAGGATGCTGGGTGCTCAGTACTCCGGGTGCTGGGTGCTCAGTTCTCGGGGTGCTCGGTGCTCAGTACACAGTGATCAGGGTGCTCAGTGCTCAGTGCTCAGGGTGCTGGGTGTTCAGTACTCAGGGTGCTGGGTGCTCAGTACTCAGGGTGCTGGGTGCTCAGTGCTCAGGGTGCTGGGTGCTCAGTACTCGGGGTGCTCGGTGCTCAGTGCTCAGGGTGCTGAGTGCTCAGTACTCAGGGTGCTGGGTTCTCAGTACTCAGGGTGCTGAGTGCTCTGTACTCAGGGTGCTGGGTGCTCAGTGCTCGGGGTGCTCGGTGCTCAGTACTCAGGGTGCTCAGTACTCAGGGTGCTGGGTGCTCAGTGCTCGGGGTGCTGGGTGCTCAGTACTGAGGGTGTTGGGTGCTCAGTGCTTTGGGTTCTGGGTGCTCAGTGCTCAGGATTATCCGTGCTCAGTACTCAGGGTGCTGGGTGCTCAGTGCTCAGGGTGCTGGGTGCTCAGTCCTCAGGGTGCTCTGTGCTCAGGGTGCTTGGTGCTCAGTGCTCGCGGTGCTCGGTGCTTAGTACTCAGGGTGCTGAGTGCTCAGTACTCAGGTTGCTCATTGCTCAGGGTGCTGGGTGCTCAGTAGTCAGGGTGCTGGGTGCTCGGGGCGCTGGGTGCTCAGTGCTCGGGGTCCTCGGAGCTCAGTACTCAGGGTGCTGGGTGTTCAGTGCTCGGGGTGCTCGGTGCTCAGTACTCAGGGTGCTGGGTGCTCAGTGCTCGGGGTGCTCGGTGCTCAGTATGTTGGGTGCTCACTACTCAGGGTGCTGGGTGCTCAGTGCTCGGGGTGCTGGGTGCTCACTACTCAGGGTGCTGGGTGCTCAGTGCTCAGGGTGCTGGGTGCTCAGTACTCAGGGTGCTGGGTGCTCAGTACTCGGGGTGCTGGGTGCTCAGTGCTCGGGGTGCTGGGTGCTCGGTTCTCAGGGTGCTGGGTGCTCAGTACTCAGGGTGCTGGGTGCTCAGTACGCAGGGTGCTGGGTGCTCAGTACTCGGGTGCTGGGTGCTCAGTGCTCAGGGTGCTGGGTGCTCAGTGCTCGGGGTGCTGGGTGCTCAGTGCTCAGTACTCAGGGTGCTGGGTGCTCAGTGCACGGGGTGCTGGGTGCTCAGTGATCAGTACTCAGGGTGCTGGGTGCTCAGTGCTCAGGGTGCTGGGTGCTCAGTGCTCAGGGTGCTGGGTGCTCAGTCCTCAGGGTGCTGGGTACTCAGTGCTCAGGGTGCTGGTTGCTCAGTACTCAGGGTGCTCAGTGCTCAGTACTCGGGGTGCTGGGTGCTCAGTGCTCAGGGTGCACACTGCTCAGTACTCAGGGTGCTGGGTGCTCAGTGCTCAGTGCTCGGGGTGCTGGGTGCTCAGTGCTCGGGGCGCTGGGTGCTCAGTGCTCGGGGTGCTGGGTGCTCAGTACTCGGGGTGCTGGGTGCTCAGTGCTCAGGGTGCTCAGTGCTCAGTGCTCAGGGTGCTGGGTGTTCAGTACTCAGGGTGCTGGGTGTTCAGTACTCAGGGTGCTGGGTGCTCAGTGCTCAGGGTGCTGGGTGCTCAGTGCTCGGGGCGCTGGGTGCTCAGTACTCAGGGTGCTGGGTGCTCAGTGCTCGGGGTGCTGGGTGCTCAGTGCTCTGGATGCTGGGTGCTCAGTACTCAGGGTGCTGGGTGCTCAGTACTCGGGGTGCTGGGTGCTCAGTACTCAGGGTGCTGGGTGCTCAGTACTCAGGGTGCTGGGTGCTCAGTACTCGGGTGCTGGGTGCTCAGTGCTCAGGGTGCTGGGTGCTCAGTGTTCGGGGTGCTGGGTGCTCAGTGCTCAGTACTCAGGGTGCTGGGTGCTCAGTGCTCGGTGTGCTGGGTGCTCAGTGCTCAGTACTCAGGGTGCTGGGTGCTCAGTGCTCAGGGTGCTGTGTGCTCAGTGCTCAGGGTGCTGTAGGCTCAGTGCTAAGGGTGCTGGGTACTCAGTGCTCAGGGTGCTGGGTGCTCAGTGCTCGAGGTGCTCAGTACTGAGGGTGCTGTGTGTTCAGTGCTCAGGGTGCTGGGTGCTCAGTGCTCGGGGTGCTCGGTGCTCAGTGCTCAAGGTGCTGGGTGCTCAGTACTCAGGTTGCTCATTGCTCAGGGTGCTGGGTGCTCAGGAGTCAGGGTGCTGGGTGCTCAGTGCTCAGGGTGTTCGGTGCTCGGGGTGCTGGGTGCTCAGTGCTCGGGGTCCTCGGAGCTCAGTACTCAGGGTGCTGGGTGCTCAGTGCTCGGGGTGCTCGGTGCTCAGTACTCAGGGTGCTGGGTGCTCAGTGCTTGGGGTGCTCGGTGCTCAGTACGTTGGGTGCTCACTACTCAGGGTGCTGGGTGCTCAGTGCTCAGGGTGCTGGGTGCAAAGTACTCAGGGTGCTGGGTGCTCAGTGCTCGGGGTGCTGGGTGCTCAGTGCTCAGGGTGCTTGGTGCTCAGTACTCAGGGTGCTGGGTGCTCAGTACTCGGGGTGCTGCGTGCTCAGTGCTCGGGGTGCTGGGTTCTCAGTACTCAGGGTGCTGGGTGCTCAGTACTCAGGGTGCTGGGTGCTCAGTACTCAGGGTGCTGGGTGCTCAGTACTCGGGTGCTGGGTGCTCAGTGCTCAGGGTGCTGGTTGCTCAGAGCTCGGGGTGCTGGGTGCTCAGTGCTCAGTACTCAGGGTGCAGGGTGCTCAGTGCCCGGGGTGCTGGGTGCTCAGTGCTCAGTACTCAGGGTGCTGTGTGCTCAGTGCTCAGGGTTCTGGGTGCTCAGTGCTCAGGGTGCTGGGTGCTCAGTGCTCGGGGTGCTGGGTGCTCAGTGCTCAGTAATCAGGGTCCTGGGTGCTCAGTGCTCGGTGTGCGGGGTGCTCAGTGCTCAGTACTCAGGGTGCTGGGTGCTCAGTACTCAGGGTGCTGGTTGCTCAGTACTCAGGGTGCTCAGTGCTCAGTACTCAGGGTGCTCAGTGCTCAGTACTCAGTGTGCTCAGTGCTCATGGTGCTGGGTGCTCAGTCCTCAGGGTGCTGGGTGCTCAGTGCTCGGGGTGCTGGGTGCTCAATACTCAGGGTGCTGTTTGCTCAGTACTCAGGGTGCTGGCTGCTCAGTACTCAGGGTTCTGGGTGCTCAATACTCAGGGTGCTCAGTGCTTGGGGTGCTGGGTGCTCAGTACTCAGGGTGCTGGGTGCTCAGTTCTCGGGGTGCTCGGTGCTCAGTACTCAGTGATCAGGGTGCTCAGTGCTCAGTGCTCAGGGTGCTGGGTGCTCAGTGTTCAGAGTGCTGGGTGCTCAGTACTCAGGGTGCTGGGTGCTCAGTACTCAGGGTGCTGGGTGCTCAGTGCTCGGGGTGCTGGGTGCTCAGTGCTCAGGGTGCTGGGTGCTCAGTACTCAGGGTGCTGGGTGCTCAGTACTCGGAGTGCTGGGTGCTCAGTACTCAGGGTGCTGGGTGCTCAGTACTCAGGATGCTGTGTGCTCAGTACTCGGGTGCTGGGTGCTCAGTGCTCAGGGTGCTGGGTACTCAGTGCTCGGGGTGCTGGGTGCTCAGTGCTCAGTACTCAGGGTGCTGGGTGCTCAGTGCTCGGAGGGCTGGGTGCTCAGTGCTCAGTACTCAGGGTGCTGGGTGCTCAGTGCTCAGGGTCCTGGGTGCTCAGTGCTCAGGGTGCTGGGTGCACATTGCTCAGGGTGCTGGGTACTCAGTGCTCAGGGTGCTCGGTGCTCAGTGCTCAGGGTGCTTAGTGCTCAGGGTGCTCGGAGCTCAGTACTCAGGGTGCTGGGTGCTCAGTGCTCGGGGTGCTCGGTGCTCAGTACTCAGGGTGCTGGGTGCTCAGTGCTCAGGGTGCTGGGTGCTCAGTGCTCAGTCCTCAGGGTGCTAGGTGCTCAGTGCTCAGGGTGCTGTGTGCTCAGTGCTCAGGGTGCTGGGTGCTCAGTGCTCAGGGTGCTGGGTACTCAGTGCTCAGGGTGCTGGGTGCTCAGTGCTCAGGGTGCTTGGTACTCAGTGCTCAGTGCTCAGGGTGGTGGGTGCTCAGTGCTCAGTGCTCAGGGTGCTGGGAGCTCAGTACTCAGGGTGCTGGGTGCTCAGTGCTCGGGGTGCTATGTGCTCAGTGCTCGCGGTGCTGGGTGCTCAGTGCTCGGGGTGCTCGGTGCTCAGTACTCAGGGTGCTGGGTGCTCAGTGCTTGAGGTGCTCAGTACTCAGGGTGCTGTGTGTTCAGTGCTCAGGGTGCTGGGTGCTCAGTACTCAGGGTGCTCGGTGCTTAGTACTCAGTGTCCTGGGTGCTCAGTACTCCGGGTGCTGGGTGCTCAGTGCTCAAGGTGCTGGGTGCTCAGTACTCAGGGTGCTCATTGCTCATTGTGCAGGGTGCTCAGTACTCAGGGTGCTGGGTGCTCAGTGCTCAGGGTGCTCGGTGCTCGGGGCGCTGGGTGCTCAGTGCTCGGGGTGCTCGGAGCTCAGTACTCAGGGTGCTGGGTGCTCAGTGCTCAGGGTGCTCGGTGCTCAGTACTAAGGGTGCTGGGTGCTCAGTGCTCGGGGTGCTTGGTGCTCAGTACGTTGGGTGCTCACTACTCAGGGTGCTGGGTGCTCAGTGCTCAGGGTGCTGGGTGCTCAGTGCTCAGGGTGCTGGGTGCTCAGTGCTCAGGGTGCTGGGTGCTCAGTGCTCAGGGTGCTGGGTGCTCAGTGCTCAGGGTGCTCGGTGCTCAGTACTCGGGTGCTGGGTGCTCAGTGCTCAGGGTGCTGGGTGCTCAGTGCTCAGGGTGCTGGGTGCTCAGTGCTCAGGGTGCTGGGTGCTCAGTACTCAGGGTGCTGGGTGCTCAGTACTCAGGGTGCTGGGTGCTCAGTGCTCAGGGTGCTGGGTGCTCAGTGCTCAGGGTGCTGGGTGCTCAGTACTCGGGGTGCTGGGTGCTCAGTACTCAGGGTCCTGGGTGCTCAGTACTCAGGGTGCTGGGTGCTCAGTACTCGGGTGCTGGGTGCTCAGTGCTCAGGGTGCTGGGTGCTCAGTGCTCGGGGTGCTGGGTGCTCAGTGCTCAGTACTCAGGGTGCTGGGTGCTCAGTGCTCGGGGTGCTGGGTGCTCAGTACTCAGGGTGCTGGGTGCTCAGTACTCCGGGTGCTGGGTGCTCAGTTCTAGGGGTGCTCGGTGCTCAGTACTCAGTGATCAGGGTGCTCAGTGGTCAGTGCTCAGGGTGCTGGGTGTTCAGTACTCAGGGTGCTGCGTGCTCAGTACTCAGGGTGCTGGGTTCTTAGTGGTCAGGGTGCTGGGTGCTCAGTACTCGGAGTGCTCGGTGCTCAGTGCTCAGGGTGCTGGGTGCTCAGTACTCAGGGTGCTGGGTACTCAGTGCTCAGGGTGCTCGGTGCTCAGTACTCGGGGTGCTGGGTGCTCATTCTCGGGGTGCTGAGTGCTCAGTGTTCAGGGTGCTGGGTGCTCAGTACTCAGGGTGCTGGGTGCTCAGTGCTCAGGGTGTTGGGTGCTCAGTACTCAGGGTGCTGGGTGGTCAGTCCTCAGGGTGCTGGGTGCTCAGTACTCAGGGTGCTGGGAGCTCAGTGCTCAGGGTGATCGGTGCTCAGTACTCAGGGTGCTCAGTACTCAGGGTGCTGGGTGCTCAGTGCTCAGGGTGCTGGGTGCTCAGTACTGAGGGTGCTGGGTGCTCAGTGCTTTGGGTTCTGGGTGCTCAGTGCTCAGGGACCTGGGTGCTCAGTGCTCAGGGTGCTGGGTGCTCAGTCCCCAGGGTGCTCAGTGCTCAGGGTGCTGGGTGCTCAGTGCTCGGGGTGCTCGGTGCTCAGTACTCAGGGTGCTGAGTGCTCAGTACTCAGGGTGCTGGGTGCTCAGTAGTCAGGGTGCCGGGTGCTCAGTGCTCAGGGTGCTGGGTGATCAGTGCTCAGGGTGCTGGGTGCTCAGTGCTCAGGGTGCTGGGTGCTCAGTGCTCGGGGTGCTGGGTGCTCAGTACTCAGGGTGCTGGGTGCTCAGTGCTCGGGGTGCTCGGTGCTCAGTACGTTGGGTGCTCACTACTCAGGGTGCTCGGTGCTCAGTGCTCAGGGTGCTGGGTGCTCAGTACTCAGGGTGCTGGTTGCTCAGTACTCAGGGTGCTCAGTGCTCAGTACTCAGGGTACTCAGTGCTCCATACTCAGGGTGCTCAGTGCTCAGGGTGCTGGGTGCTCAGTCCTCAGGGTGCTGGGTGCTCAGTGCTCAGGGTGCTCGGTGCTCAGTGCTCAGGGTGCTGGGTGCTCAATACTCAGGGTGCTGGGTGCTCAGTGCTCGGGGTGCTGGGTGCTCAGTACTCAGGGTGCTGGGTGCTCAGTACTCAGGGTGCTGGCTGCTCAGTACTCAGGGTGCTGGGTGCTCAATACTCAGGGTGCTCAGTGCTTGGGGTGCTGGGTGCTCAGTACTCAGGGTGCTCAGTGCTTGGGGTGTTGGGTGCTCAGTACTCAGTGTGCTGGGTGCTCAGTACTCAGGGTGCTGGGTGCTCAGTACTCAGGGTGCTGGCTGCTCAGTACTCAGGGTGCTGGGTGCTCAATACTCAGGGTGCTCAGTGCTTGGGGTGCTGGGTGCTCAGTCCTCAGGGTGCTCTGTGCTCAGGGTGCTGGGTGCTCAGTGCTCGCGGTGCTCGGTGCTTAGTACTCAGGGTGCTGAGTGCTCAGTACTCAGGGTGCTGGGTGCTCAGTACTCAGGGTGCTGGGTGCTCAGAGCTCAGGGTGCTGGGTGATCAGTGCTCAGGGTGCTGGGTGCTCAGTGCTCAGGGTGCTGGGTGCTCAGTGCTCGGGGTGCTGGGTGCTCAGTACTCAAGGTGCTGGGTGCTCAGTGCTCGGGGTGCTCGGTGCTCAGTACGTTGGGTGCTCACTACTCTGGGTGCTGGGTGCTCAGTGATCAGGGTGCTGGGTGCTCAGTGCTCAGGGTGCTCGGTGCTCAGTGCTCAGGGTGCTGGGTGCTCAGTACTCAGGGTGCTGGTTGCTCAGTACTCAGGGTGCTCAGTGCTCAGTACTCAGGGTGCTCAGTGCTCAGTACTCAGTGTGCTCAGTGCTCATGGTGCTGGGTGCTCAGTCCTCAGGGTGCTGGGTGCTCAGTGCTCGGGGTGCTGGGTGCTCAGTACTCAGGGTGCTGTTTGCTCAGTACTCAGGGTGCTGGCTGCTCAGTACTCAGGGTTCTGGGTGCTCAATACTCAGGGTGCTCAGTGCTTGGGGTGCTGGGTGCTCAGTACTCAGGGTGCTGGGTGCTCAGTTCTCGGGGTGCTCGGTGCTCAGTACTCAGTGATCAGGGTGCACAGTGCTCAGTGCTCAGGGTGCTGGGTGCTCAGTGCTCAGGGTGCTGGGTGCTCAGTACTCAGGGTGCTGGGTGCTCAGTGCTCGGGGTGCTGGGTGCTCAGTGCTCAGGGTGCTGGGTGCTCAGTACTCAGGGTGCTTCGTGCTCAGTACTCGGAGTGCTGGGTGCTCAGTACTCAGGGTGCTGGGTGCTCAGTACTCAGGATGCTGTGTGCTCAGTACTCGGGTGCTGGGTGCTCAGTGCTCAGGGTGCTGGGTACTCAGTGCTCGGGGTGCTGGGTGCTCAGTGCTCAGTACTCAGGGTGCTGGGTGCTCAGTGCTCGGAGGGCTGGGTGCTCAGTGCTCAGTACTCAGGGTGCTGGGTGCTCAGTGCTCTGGGTCCTGGGTGCTCAGTGCTCAGGGTGATGGGTGCTCAGTGCTCAGGGTGCTGGGTACTCAGTGCTCAGGGTGCTGGGTGCTCAGTACTCAGCGTGCTCAGTGCTCAGTACTCGGGGTGCTGGGTGCTCAGTGCTCGGGGTGCTGGGTGCTCAGTGCTCAGTACTCAGGGTGCTGGGTGCTCAGTGCTCAGGGTTCTGGGTGCTCAGTGCTCAGGGTGCTGGGTGCACATTGCTCAGGGTGCTGGGTACTCAGTGTTCAGGGTGCTCGGTGCTCAGTGCTCAGGGTGCTCAGTGCTCAGGGTGCTCGGATCTCAGTACTCAGGGTGCTGGGTGCTCAGTGCTCGGGGTGCTCGGTGCTCAGTACTCAGGGTGCTGGGTGCTCAGTGCTCAGGGTGCTGGGTGCTCAGTGCTCAGTCCTCAGGGTGCTAGGTGCTCAGTGCTCAGGGTGCTGTGTGCTCAGTGCTCAGGGTGCTGGGTGCTCAGTGCTCAGGGTGCTGGGTACTCAGTGCTCAGGGTGCTGGGTGCTCAGTGCTCAGTGTGCTTGGTACTCAGTGCTCAGTGCTCAGGGTGGTGGGTGCTCAGTGCTCAGTGCTCAGGGTGCTGGGTGCTCAGTACTCAGGGTGCTGGGTGCTCAGTGCTCGGGGTGCTATGTGCTCAGTGCTCGCGGTGCTGGGTGCTCAGTGCTCGTGGTGCTCGGTGCTCAGTACTCAGGGTGCTGGGTGCTCAGTGCTCGAGGTGCTCAGTACTCAGGGTGCTGTGTGTTCAGTGCTCAGGGTGCTGGGTGCTCAGTACTCAGGGTGCTCGGTGCTTAGTACTCAGTGTCCTGGGTGCTCAGTACTCCGGGTGCTGGGTGCTCAGTGCTCAAGGTGCTGGGTGCTCAGTACTCAGTGTGCTCATTGCTCATTGTGCAGGGTGCTCAGTACTCAGGGTGCTGGGTGCTCAGTGCTCAGGGTGCTCGGTGCTCGGGGCGCTGGGTGCTCAGTGCTCGGGGTGCTCGGAGCTCAGTACTCAGGGTGCTGGGTGCTCAGTGCTCAGGGTGCTGGGTGCTCAGTACTCAGGGTGCTGGGTGCTCAGCGCTCGGGGTGCTGGGTGCTCAGTGCTCAGGGTGCTGGGTGCTCAGTACTCAGGGTGCTGGGTGCTCAGTACTCGGGGTGCTGGGTGCTCACTGCTCAGGGTGCTGGGTGCTCAGTACTCAGGGTGCTGGGTGCTCAGTACTCGGGTGCTGGGTGCTCAGTGCTCAGGGTGCTGGGTGCTCAGTGCTCGGGGTGCTGGGTACTCAGTGCTCAGTACTCAGGGTGCTGGGTGCTCAGTGCTCGGGGTGCTGGGTGCTCAGTACTCAGGGTGCTGGGTGCTCAGTACTCCGGGTGCTGGGTGCTCAGTTCTCGGGGTGCTCGGTGCTCAGTACTCAGTGATCAGGGTGCTCAGTGGTCAGTGCTCAGGGTGCTGGGTGTTCAGTACTCAGGGTGCTGCGTGCTCAGTACTCAGGGTACTGGGTTCTTAGTGGTCAGGGTGCTGGGTGCTCAGTACTCGGGGTGCTCGGTGCTCAGTGCTCAGGGTGCTGGGTGCTCAGTACTCAGGGTGCTGGGTACTCAGTGCTCAGGGTGCTCGGTGCTCAGTACTCGGGGTGCTGGGTGCTCATTCTCGGGGTGCTGGGTGCTCAGTGTTCAGGGTGCTGGGTGCTCAGTACTCAGGGTGCTGGGTGCTCAGTGCTCAGGGTGTTGGGTGCTCAGTACTCAGGGTGCTGGGTGCTCAGTCCTTAGGGTGCTGGGTGCTCAGTACTCAGGGTGCTGGGAGCTCAGTGCTCAGGGTGATCGGTGCTCAGTACTCAGGGTGCTCAGTACTCAGGGTGCTGGGTGCTCAGTGCTCGGGGTGCTGGGTGCTCAGTACTGAGGGTGCTGGGTGCTCAGTGCTTTGGGTTCTGGGTGCTCAGTGTTCAGGGACCTGGGTGCTCAGTGCTCAGGGTGCTGGGTGCTCAGTCCCCAGGGTGCTCAATGCTCAGGGTGCTGGGTGCTCAGTGCTCGGGGTGCTCGGTGCTCAGTACTCAGGGTGCTGAGTGCTCAGTACTCAGGGTGCTGGGTGCTCAGTAGTCAGGGTGCTGGGTGCTCAGTGCTCAGGGTGCTGGGTGATCAGTGCTCAGGCTGCTGGGTGCTCAGTGCTCAGGGTGCTGGGTTCTCAGTGCTCGGGGTGCTGGGTGCTCACTACTCAGGGTGCTGGGTGCTCAGTGCTCGGGGTGCTCGGTGCTCAGTACGTTGGGTGCTCACTACTCAGGGTGTTGGGTGCTCAGTGCTCAGGGTGCTGGGTGCTCAGTTCTCGGGGTGCTCGGTGCTCAGTACTCAGTGATCAGGGTGCTCAGTGGTCAGTGCTCAGGGTGCTGGGTGTTCAGTACTCAGGGTGCTGCGTGCTCAGTACTCAGGGTGCTGGGTTCTTAGTGGTCAGGGTGCTGGGTGCTCAGTACTCGGGGTGCTCGGTGCTCAGTGCTCAGGGTGCTGGGTGCTCAGTACTCAGGGTGCTGGGTACTCAGTGCTCAGGGTGCTCGGTGCTCAGTACTCGGGGTGCTGGGTGCTCATTCTCGGGGTGCTGGGTGGTCAGTGTTCAGGGTGCTGGGTGCTCAGTACTCAGGGTGCTGGGTGCTCAGTCCTCAGGGTGCTGGGTGCTCAGTACTCAGGGTGCTGGGAGCTCAGTGCTCAGGGTGATCGGTGCTCAGTACTCAGGGTGCTCAGTACTCAGGGTGCTGGGTGCTCAGTGCTCGGGGTGCTGGGTGCTCAGTACTGAGGGTGCTGGGTGCTCAGTGCTTTGGGTTCTGGGTGCTCAGTGCTCAGGGACATGGGTGCTCAGTGCTCAGGGTGCTGGGTGCTCAGTCCCCAGGGTGCTCAGTGCTCAGGGTGCTGGGTGCTCAGTGCTCGGGGTGCTCGGTGCTCAGTACTCAGGGTGCTGAGTGCTCAGTACTCAGGGTGCTGGGTGCTCAGTAGTCAGGGTGCTGGGTGCTCAGTGCTCAGGGTGCTGGGTGATCAGTGCTCAGGGTGCTGGGTGCTCAGTGCTCAGGGTGCTGGGTGCTCAGTGCTCGGGGTGCTGGGTGCTCAGTACTCAGGGTGCTGGGTGCTCAGTGCTCGGGGTGCTCGGTGCTCAGTACGTTGGGTGCTCACTACTCAGGGTGTTGGGTGCTCAGTGCTCAGGGTGCTGGGTGCTCAGTGCTCAGGGTGCTCGGTGCTCAGTGCTCAGGGTGCTGGGTGCTCAGTACTCAGGGTGCTGGTTGCTCAGTACTCAGGGTGCTCAGTGCTCAGTACTCAGGGTGCTCAGTGCTCCGTACTCAGGGTGCTCAGTTCTCAGGGTGCTGGGTGCTCAGTCCTCAGGGTGCTGGGTGCTCAGTGCTCAGGGTGCTCGGTGCTCAGTGCTCAGGGTGCTGGGTGCTCAATACTCAGGGTGCTGGGTGCTCAGTGCTCGGGGTGCTGGGTGCTCAGTACTCAGGGTGCTGGGTGCTCAGTACTCAGGGTGCTGGCTGCTCAGTACTCAGGGTGCTGGGTGCTCAATACTCAGGGTGCTCAGTGCTTGGGGTGCTGGGTGCTCAGTACTCAGGGTGCTCAGTGCTTGGGGTGTTGGATGCTCAGTACTCAGTGTGTTGGGTGCTCAGTGATCAGGGTGCTGGGTGCTCAGTACTCGTGGTGCTCAGTGCTCAGTACTCAGGGTGCTGGGTGCTCAGTGCTCGGGGTGCTGGGTGCTCAGTGCTCGCGGTGCTGGGTGCTCAGTGCTCGGGCTGCTCGGTTCTCAGTACTCAGGGTGCTGGGTGCTCAGTGCTCGAGGTGCTCAGTACTCAGGGTGCTGTGTGTTCAGTGCTCAGGGTGCTGGGTGCTCAGTACTCAGGGTGCTCGGTGCTTAGTACTCAGGGTGCTGGGTGCTCAGTACTCCGGGTGCTGGGTGCTCAGTGCTCGGGGTGCTCGGTGCTCAGTGCTCAAGGTGCTGGGTGCTCAGTACGCAGGGTGCTCGGTGCTCAGTGCTCAGGGTGCTCAGTGCTCGGGGTGCTCGGAGCTCAGTACTCAGGGTGCTGGGTGCTCAGTGCTCGGGGTGCTCGGTGCTCAGTACTCAGGGTGCTGGGTGCTCAGTGCTCGGGATGCTGGGTGCTCAGTGCTCAGTACTCAGGGTGCTGGGTGCTCAGTGCTCAGGGTGCTGTGTGCTCAGTGCTCAGGGTGCTGGGTGCTCTGTGCTCAGGGTGCTGGGTACTCAGTGCTCAGGGTGCTGGGTGCTCAGTACTCAGGGTGCTGGGTGCTCAGTACTCAGGGTGCTGGGTGCTCAGTGCTCGGGGTGCTATGTGCTCAGTGCTCGCGGCGCTGGGTGCTCAGTGCTCGGGGTGCTCGGTGCTCTGTACTCAGGGTACTGGGTGCTCAGTGCTCGAGGTGCTCAGTACTCAGGGTGCTGTGTGTTCAGTGCTCAGGGTGCTGGGTGCTCAGTACTCAGGGTGCTCATTGCTCTGGGTGCTGGGTGCTCAGTACTCAGGGTTCTGGGTGCTCAGTGCTCAGGGTGCTCGGTGCTCAGTGCTCAGGGTGCTCAGTGCTCGGGGTGCTCGGAGCTCAGTACTCAGGGTGCTGGGTGCTCAGTGCTCGGGGTGCTGGGTGCTCAGTGCTCAGTACTCAGGGTGCTCAGTGCTCAGTGCTCAGGGTGCTCAGTGTTCGTGGTGCTCGTTGCTCAGTACTCAGGGTGCTGGGTGCTCAGTGCTCGGGGTGCTGGGTGCTCAGTGCTCAGTACTCAGGGTGCTGGGTGCTCAGTGCTCAGGGTGCTGTGTGCTCAGTGCTCAGGGTGCTGGGTGCTCAGTGCTCAGGGTGCTGGGTACTCAGTGCTCAGGGTGCTGGGTGCTCAGTACTCAGGGTGCTGGGTGCTCAGTACTCAGGGTGCTGGGTGCTCAGTGCTCGGGGTGCTATGTGCTCAGTGCTCGCGGTGCTGGGTGATCAGTGCTCAGGGTGCTCGGTGCTCAGTACTCAGGGTGCTGGGTGCTCAGTGCTCGAGGTGCTCAGTACTCAGGGTGCTGTGTGTTCAGTGCTCAGGGTGCTGGGTGCTCAGTACTCAGGGTGCTCGGTGCTTAGTACTCAGTGTCCTGGGTGCTCAGTACTCCGGGTGCTGGGTGCTCAGTGCTCAAGGTGCTGGGTGCTCAGTACTCAGTGTGCTCATTGCTCATTGTGCAGGGTGCTCAGTACTCAGGGTGCTGGGTGCTCAGTGCTCAGGGTGCTCGGTGCTCGGGGCGCTGGGTGCTCAGTGCTCGGGGTGCTCGGAGCTCAGTACTCAGGGTGCTGGGTGCTCAGTGCTCAGGGTGCTGGGTGCTCAGTACTCAGGGTGCTGGGTGCTCAGCGCTCGGGGTGCTGGGTGCTCAGTGCTCAGGGTGCTGGGTGCTCAGTACTCAGGGTGCTGGGTGCTCAGTACTCGGGGTGCTGGGTGCTCACTGCTCAGGGTGCTGGGTGCTCAGTACTCAGGGTGCTGGGTGCTCAGTACTCGGGTGCTGGGTGCTCAGTGCTCAGGGTGCTGGGTGCTCAGTGCTCGGGGTGCTGGGTACTCAGTGCTCAGTACTCAGGGTGCTGGGTGCTCAGTGCTCGGGGTGCTGGGTGCTCAGTACTCAGGGTGCTGGGTGCTCAGTACTCCGGGTGCTGGGTGCTCAGTTCTCGGGGTGCTCGGTGCTCAGTACTCAGTGATCAGGGTGCTCAGTGGTCAGTGCTCAGGGTGCTGGGTGTTCAGTACTCAGGGTGCTGCGTGCTCAGTACTCAGGGTACTGGGTTCTTAGTGGTCAGGGTGCTGGGTGCTCAGTACTCGGGGTGCTCGGTGCTCAGTGCTCAGGGTGCTGGGTGCTCAGTACTCAGGGTGCTGGGTACTCAGTGCTCAGGGTGCTCGGTGCTCAGTACTCGGGGTGCTGGGTGCTCATTCTCGGGGTGCTGGGTGCTCAGTGTTCAGGGTGCTGGGTGCTCAGTACTCAGGGTGCTGGGTGCTCAGTGCTCAGGGTGTTGGGTGCTCAGTACTCAGGGTGCTGGGTGCTCAGTCCTTAGGGTGCTGGGTGCTCAGTACTCAGGGTGCTGGGAGCTCAGTGCTCAGGGTGATCGGTGCTCAGTACTCAGGGTGCTCAGTACTCAGGGTGCTGGGTGCTCAGTGCTCGGGGTGCTGGGTGCTCAGTACTGAGGGTGCTGGGTGCTCAGTGCTTTGGGTTCTGGGTGCTCAGTGTTCAGGGACCTGGGTGCTCAGTGCTCAGGGTGCTGGGTGCTCAGTCCCCAGGGTGCTCAATGCTCAGGGTGCTGGGTGCTCAGTGCTCGGGGTGCTCGGTGCTCAGTACTCAGGGTGCTGAGTGCTCAGTACTCGGGGTGCTGGGTGCTCAGTAGTCAGGGTGCTGGGTGCTCAGTGCTCAGGGTGCTGGGTGATCAGTGCTCAGGCTGCTGGGTGCTCAGTGCTCAGGGTGCTGGGTGCTCAGTGCTCGGGGTGCTGGGTGCTCACTACTCAGGGTGCTGGGTGCTCAGTGCTCGGGGTGCTCGGTGCTCAGTACGTTGGGTGCTCACTACTCAGGGTGTTGGGTGCTCAGTGCTCAGGGTGCTGGGTGCTCAGTTCTCGGGGTGCTCGGTGCTCAGTACTCAGTGATCAGGGTGCTCAGTGGTCAGTGCTCAGGGTGCTGGGTGTTCAGTACTCAGGGTGCTGCGTGCTCAGTACTCAGGGTGCTGGGTTCTTAGTGGTCAGGGTGCTGGGTGCTCAGTACTCGGGGTGCTCGGTGCTCAGTGCTCAGGGTGCTGGGTGCTCAGTACTCAGGGTGCTGGGTACTCAGTGCTCAGGGTGCTCGGTGCTCAGTACTCGGGGTGCTGGGTGCTCATTCTCGGGGTGCTGGGTGGTCAGTGTTCAGGGTGCTGGGTGCTCAGTACTCAGGGTGCTGGGTGCTCAGTCCTCAGGGTGCTGGGTGCTCAGTACTCAGGGTGCTGGGAGCTCAGTGCTCAGGGTGATCGGTGCTCAGTACTCAGGGTGCTCAGTACTCAGGGTGCTGGGTGCTCAGTGCTCGGGGTGCTGGGTGCTCAGTACTGAGGGTGCTGGGTGCTCAGTGCTTTGGGTTCTGGGTGCTCAGTGCTCAGGGACATGGGTGCTCAGTGCTCAGGGTGCTGGGTGCTCAGTCCCCAGGGTGCTCAGTGCTCAGGGTGCTGGGTGCTCAGTGCTCGGGGTGCTCGGTGCTCAGTACTCAGGGTGCTGAGTGCTCAGTACTCAGGGTGCTGGGTGCTCAGTAGTCAGGGTGCTGGGTGCTCAGTGCTCAGGGTGCTGGGTGATCAGTGCTCAGGGTGCTGGGTGCTCAGTGCTCAGGGTGCTGGGTGCTCAGTGCTCGGGGTGCTGGGTGCTCAGTACTCAGGGTGCTGGGTGCTCAGTGCTCGGGGTGCTCGGTGCTCAGTACGTTGGGTGCTCACTACTCAGGGTGTTGGGTGCTCAGTGCTCAGGGTGCTGGGTGCTCAGTACTCAGGGTGCTGGTTGCTCAGTACTCAGGGTGCTCAGTGCTCAGTACTCAGGGTGCTCAGTGCTCCGTACTCAGGGTGCTCAGTTCTCAGGGTGCTGGGTGCTCAGTCCTCAGGGTGCTGGGTGCTCAGTGCTCAGGGTGCTCGGTGCTCAGTGCTCAGGGTGCTGGGTGCTCAATACTCAGGGTGCTGGGTGCTCAGTGCTCGGGGTGCTGGGTGCTCAGTACTCAGGGTGCTGGGTGCTCAGTACTCAGGGTGCTGGCTGCTCAGTACTCAGGGTGCTGGGTGCTCAATACTCAGGGTGCTCAGTGCTTGGGGTGCTGGGTGCTCAGTACTCAGGGTGCTCAGTGCTTGGGGTGTTGGATGCTCAGTACTCAGTGTGTTGGGTGCTCAGTGATCAGGGTGCTGGGTGCTCAGTACTCGTGGTGCTCAGTGCTCAGTACTCAGGGTGCTGGGTGCTCAGTGCTCGGGGTGCTGGGTGCTCAGTGCTCGCGGTGCTGGGTGCTCAGTGCTCGGGCTGCTCGGTTCTCAGTACTCAGGGTGCTGGGTGCTCAGTGCTCGAGGTGCTCAGTACTCAGGGTGCTGTGTGTTCAGTGCTCAGGGTGCTGGGTGCTCAGTACTCAGTGTGCTCGGTGCTTAGTACTCAGGGTGCTGGGTGCTCAGTACTCCGGGTGCTGGGTGCTCAGTGCTCGGGGTGCTCGGTGCTCAGTGCTCAAGGTGCTGGGTGCTCAGTACGCAGGGTGCTCGGTGCTCAGTGCTCAGGGTGCTCAGTGCTCGGGGTGCTCGGAGCTCAGTACTCAGGGTGCTGGGTGCTCAGTGCTCGGGGTGCTCGGTGCTCAGTACTCAGGGTGCTGGGTGCTCAGTGCTCGGGATGCTGGGTGCTCAGTGCTCAGTACTCAGGGTGCTGGGTGCTCAGTGCTCAGGGTGCTGTGTGCTCAGTGCTCAGGGTGCTGGGTGCTCTGTGCTCAGGGTGCTGGGTACTCAGTGCTCAGGGTGCTGGGTGCTCAGTACTCAGGGTGCTGGGTGCTCAGTACTCAGGGTGCTGGGTGCTCAGTGCTCGGGGTGCTATGTGCTCAGTGCTCGCGGCGCTGGGTGCTCAGTGCTCGGGGTGCTCGGTGCTCTGTACTCAGGGTACTGGGTGCTCAGTGCTCGAGGTGCTCAGTACTCAGGGTGCTGTGTGTTCAGTGCTCAGGGTGCTGGGTGCTCAGTACTCAGGGTGCTCATTGCTCTGGGTGCTGGGTGCTCAGTACTCAGGGTTCTGGGTGCTCAGTGCTCAGGGTGCTCGGTGCTCAGTGCTCAGGGTGCTCAGTGCTCGGGGTGCTCGGAGCTCAGTACTCAGGGTGCTGGGTGCTCAGTGCTCGGGGTGCTGGGTGCTCAGTGCTCAGTACTCAGGGTGCTCAGTGCTCAGTGCTCAGGGTGCTCAGTGTTCGTGGTGCTCGTTGCTCAGTACTCAGGGTGCTGGGTGCTCAGTGCTCGGGGTGCTGGGTGCTCAGTGCTCAGTACTCAGGGTGCTGGGTGCTCAGTGCTCAGGGTGCTGTGTGCTCAGTGCTCAGGGTGCTGGGTGCTCAGTGCTCAGGGTGCTGGGTACTCAGTGCTCAGGGTGCTGGGTGCTCAGTACTCAGGGTGCTGGGTGCTCAGTACTCAGGGTGCTGGGTGCTCAGTGCTCGGGGTGCTATGTGCTCAGTGCTCGCGGTGCTGGGTGATCAGTGCTCAGGGTGCTCGGTGCTCAGTACTCAGGGTGCTGGGTGCTCAGTGCTCGAGGTGCTCAGTACTCAGGGTGCTGTGTGTTCAGTGCTCAGGGTGCTGGGTGCTCAGTACTCAGGGTGCTCGGTGCTTAGTACTCAGGGTGCTGGGTGCTCAGTACTCCGGGTGCTGAGTGCTCAGTGCTCAAGGTGCTGGGTGCTCAGTACTCAGGGTGCTCATTGCTCATTGTTCAGGGTGCTCAGTACTCAGGGTGCTGGGTGCTCAGTGCTCAGGGTGCTCGGTGCTCGGGGCGCTGGGTGCTCAGTGCTCGGGGTGCTCGGAGCTCAGTACTCAGGGTGCTGGGTGCTCAGTGCTCAGGGTGCTCGGTGCTCAGTACTCAGGTTGCTGGGTGCTCAGTGCTCGGGGTGCTCGGTGCTCAGTACGTTGGGTGCTCACTACTCAGGGTGCTGGGTGCTCAGTGCTCAGGGTGCTGGGTGCTCAGTGCTCAGCGTGCTGGGTGCTCAGTGCTCAGGGTGCTGGGTGCTCAGTACTCAGGGTGCTGGGTGCTCAGTGCTCGGGGTGCTGGGTGCTCAGTGCTCAGGGTGCTGGGTGCTCAGTACTCAGGGTGCTGGGTGCTCAGTACTCGGGGTGCTGGGTGCTCAGTACTCGGGGTGCTGTGTGCTCAGTACTCAGGGTGCTGGGTGCTCAGTACTCGGGTGCTGGGTGCTCAGTGCTCAGGGTGCTGGGTGCTCAGTGCTCGGGTTGCTGGGTGCTCAGTGCTCAGTACTCAGGGTGCTGGGTGCTCAGTGCTCGGGGTGCTGCCTGCTCAGTGATCAGTACTCAGGGTGCTGGATGCTCAGTGCTCAGGGTGCTGGGTGCTCAGTGCTCAGGGTGCTCACTTCTCAGTGCTCGGGGTGCTGGGTGCTCGGTGCTCAGTACTCAGTGATCAGGGTGCTCAGTGGTCAGTGCTCAGGGTGCTGTGTGTTCAGTACTCAGGGTGCTGCCTGCTCAGTACTCAGGATGCTGGGTGCTCAGTGCTCAGGGTGCTGGGTGCTCAGTACTCGGGGTGCTCGGTGCTCAGTGCTCAGGGTGCTGGGTGCTCAGTACTCAGGGTGCTGGGTACTCAGTGCTCAGGGTGCTCGGTGCTCAGTACTCGGGGTGCTGGGTGCTCAATCTCGGGGTGCTGGGTGCTCAGTGTTCAGGGTGCTGGGTGCTCAGTACTCAGGGTGCTGGGTGCTCAGTGCTCAGGGTGCTGGGTGCTCAGTACTCAGGGTGCTGGGTGCTCAGTCCTCAGGTTGCTGGGTGCTCAGTACTCAGGGTGCTGTGAGCTCAGTGCTCAGGGTGATCGGTGCTCAGTACTCAGGGTGCTCAGTACTCAGGGTGCTGGGTGCTCAGTGCTCGGGGTGCTGGGTGCTCAGTACTGAGGGTGCTGGGTGCTCAGTGCTTTGGGTTCTGGGTGCTCAGTGCTCAGGGAGCTGGGTGCTCAGTACTCAGGGTGCTGAGTGCTCAGTACTCAGGGTGCTGGGTGCTCAGTACTCAGGGTGCTGGGTGCTCAGTGCTCGGGGTGCTCGGTGCTCAGTACTCAGGGTGCTGAGTGCTCAGTACTCAGGGTGCTGGGTGCTCAGTACTCAGGGTGCTGGGTGCTCACTGCTCAGGGTGCTGGGTGATCAGTGCTCAGCCTGCTGGGTGCTCAGTGCTCAGGGTGCTGGGTGCTCAGTGCTCGGGGTGCTGGGTGCTCAGTACTCAGGGTGCTGGGTGCTCAGTGCTCGGGGTGCTCGGTGCTCAGTACGTTGGGTGCTCACTACTCAGGGTGTTGGGTGCTCAGTGCTCAGGGTGCTGGGTGCTCAGTGCTCAGGGTGCTCGGTGCTCAGTGCTCAGGGTGCTGGGTGCTCAGTACTCAGGGTGCTAGTTGCTCAGTACTCAGGGTGCTCAGTGCTCAGTACTCAGGGTGCTCAGTGCTCAGTACTCAGAGTGCTCAGTGCTCAGGGTGCTGGGTGCTCAGTCCTCAGGGTGCTGGGTGCTCAGTGCTCAGGGTGCTCGGTGCTCAGTGCTCAGGGTGCTGGGTGCTCAATACTCAGGGTGCTGGGTGCTCAGTGCTCGGGGTGCTGGGTGCTCAGTACTCAGGGTGCTGGGTGCTCAGTACTCAGGGTGCTGGCTGCTCAGTACTCAGGGTGCTGGGTGCTCAATACTCAGGGTGCTCAGTGCTTGGGGTGCTGGGTGCTCAGTACTCAGGGTGCTCAGTGCTTGGGGTGTTGGGTGCTCAGTACTCAGTGTGTTGGGTGCTCAGTGATCAGGGTGCTGGGTGCTCAGTACTCGTGGTGCTCAGTGCTCAGTACTCAGGGTGCTGGGTGCTCAGTGCTCGGGGTGCTGGGTGCTCAGTGCTCGCAATGCTGGGTGCTCAGTGCTCGGGGTGCTCGGTTCTCAGTACTAAGGGTGCTGGGTGCTCAGTGCTCGAGGTGCTCAGTACTCAGGGTGCTGTGTGTTCAGTGCTCAGGGTGCTGGGTGCTCAGTACTCAGGGTGCTCGGTGCTTAGTACTCAGGGTGCTGGGTGCTCAGTACTCCGGGTGCTGGGTGCTCAGTGCTCGGGGTGCTCGGTGCTCAGTGCTCAAGGTGCTGGGTGCTCAGTACTCAGGGTGCTCGGTGCTCAGTGCTCAGGGTGCTCAGTGCTCGGGGTGCTCGGAGCTCAGTACTCAGGTTGCTGGGTGCTCAGTGCTCTGGGTGCTCGGTGCTCAGTACTCAGGGTGCTGGGTGCTCAGTGCTCGGGGTGCTGGGTGCTCAGTGCTCAGTACTCAGGGTGCTGGGTGCTCAGTGCTCAGGGTGCTGTGTGCTCAGTGCTCAGGGTGCTGTGTGCTCTGTGCTCAGGGTGCTGGGTACTCAGTGCTCAGGGTGCTGGGTGCTCAGTACTCAGGGTGCTGGGTGCTCAGTACTCAGGGTGCTGGGTGCTCAGTGCTCGGGGTGCTGGGTGCTCAGTGCTCGGGGTGCTGGGTGCTCAGTGCTCAGTACTCAGGGTGCTGGGTGCTCAGTGCTCGGGGTGCTCGGAGCTCAGTACTCAGGGTGCTGGGTGCTCAGTGCTCAGGGTGCTCGGTGCTCAGTACTCAGGGTGCTGGGTGCTCAGTGCTCGGGCTGCTCGGTGCTCAGTACGTTGGGTGCTCACTACTCAGGGTGCTGGGTGCTCAGTGCTTAGGGTGCTGGGTGCTCAGTGCTCAGGGTGCTGGGTGCTCAGTGCTCAGGGTGCTGGGTGCTCAGTACTCAGGGTGCTGGGTGCTCAGTGCTCGGGGTGCTGGGTGCTCAGTGCTCAGGGTGCTGGGTGCTCAGTACTCAGGGTGCTGGGTGCTCAGTACTCGGGGTGCTGGGTGCTCAGTACTCAGGGTGCTGCGTGCTCAGTACTCAGGGTGCTGGGTGCTCAGTGCTCGGGGTGCTGGGTGCTCAGTGCTCAGGGTGATGGGTGCTCAGTACTCAGGGTGCTGGGTGCTCAGTACTCGGGGTGCTGGGTGCTCAGTACTCAGGGTGCTGGGTGCTCAGTACTCCGGGTGCTGAGTGCTCAGTGCTCAAGGTGCTGGGTGCTCAGTACTCAGGGTGCTCATTGCTCATTGTTCAGGGTGCTCAGTACTCAGGGTGCTGGGTGCTCAGTGCTCAGGGTGCTCGGTGCTCAGTACTCAGGGTGCTGGGTGCTCAGTGCTCGGGGTGCTCGGTGCTCAGTACGTTGGGTGCTCACTACTCAGGGTGCTGGGTGCTCAGTGCTCAGGGTGCTGGGTGCTCAGTGCTCAGGGTGCTGGGTGCTCAGTGCTCAGGGTGCTGGGTGCTCAGTACTCAGGGTGCTGGGTGCTCAGTGCTCGGGGTGCTGGGTGCTCTGTGCTCAGGGTGCTGGGTGCTCAGTACTCAGGGTGCTGGGTGCTCAGTACTCGGGGTGCTGGGTGCTCAGTACTCAGGGTGCTGGGTGCTCAGTACTCGGGTGCTGGGTGCTCAGTGCTCAGGGTGCTGGGTGCTCAGTGCTCGGGGTGCTGGGTGCTCAGTGCTCAGTACTCAGGGTGCTGGGTGCTCAGTGCTCGGGGTGCTGGGTGCTCAGTGATCAGTACTCAGGGTGCTGGGTGCTCAGTACTCAGGGTGCTGGGTGCTCAGTGCTCAGTGTGCTGGGTACTCAGTGCTCAATGTGCTGGGTGCTCAGTACTCAGGGTGCTCAGTGCTCAGTACTCGGGGTGCTGGGTGCTCAGTGCTCAGGGTGCTCAGTGCTCAGTACTCGGGGTGCTGGGTGCTCAGTGCTCAGCGCTCGGGGTGCTGGGTGCTCAGTGCTCGGGGCGCTGGGTGCTCTGTGCTCGGGGTGCTGTGTGCTCAATACTCGGGGTGCTGGGTGCTCAGTGCTCAAGGTGCTCAGTGCTCAGTACTCAGTGCTCAGGGTGCTCAGTGCTCAGTGCTCAGGGTGCTGGGTGTTCAGTACTCAGGGTGCTGGGTGCTCAGTACTCAGGGTGCTGGGTGCTCAGTGCTCAGGGTGCTGGGTGCTCATTGCTCGGGTTCGCTGGGTGCTCAGTACTCAGGGTGCTGGGTG
The DNA here is from genome assembly GCF_018167655.1 of Microtus oregoni. Taxonomy (NCBI): domain Eukaryota; kingdom Metazoa; phylum Chordata; class Mammalia; order Rodentia; family Cricetidae; genus Microtus; species Microtus oregoni. Next base: position 22,995 of record NW_024544668.1, read on the forward strand.
CTCAGTACTTGGGGTGCTGGGTGCTTAGTGCTCAGGGTGCTGGGTGCTCAGTAGTCAGGGTGCTGGGTGCTCAGTGCTCAGGGTGCTCGGTGCTCGGGGCGCTGGGTGCTCAGTGCTCGGGGTGCTGGGTGCTCAGTGCTCGGGGTTCTCGGTGCTCAGTACGTTGGGTGCTCACTACTCAGGGTTCTGTGTGCTCAGAGCTCGGGGTGCTCGGTGCTCAGTACTCAGGGTGCTGGGTGCTCAGTGCTCGGGGTGCTCGGTGCTCAGTACGTTGGGTGCTCACTACTCAGGGTGCTGTGTGCTCAGTGCTCAGGGTGCTGGGTGCTCAGTGCTCAGGGTGCTGGGTGCTCAGTGCTGAGGGTGCTGGGGGCTCAGTACTCAGGGTGCTGGGTGCTCAGTGCTCAGGGTGCTGGGTGCTCAGTGCTCAGGGTGCTGGGTGCTCAGTGCTCAGGGTGCTGGGTGCTCAGTACTTGGGGTGCTGGGTGCTCAGTGCTCGGGGTGCTGGGTACTCAGTACTCAGGGTGCTGGGTGCTCAGTACTCAGGGTGCTGGGTGCTCAGTACTCAGGGTGCTGGGTGCTCAGTACTCAGGGTGCTGGGTGCTCAGTGCTCGGGGTGCTCGGTGCTCAGTACGTTGGGTGCTCACTACTCAGGGTGCTGGGTGCTCAGTGCTCAGGGTGCTGGGTGCTCAGTGCTCAGGGTGCTGGGTGCTCAGTGCTCAGGGTGCTGAGTGCTCAGTGCTCAAGGTGCTGGGTGCTCAGTACTCAGGGTGCTCATTGCTCATTGTTCAGGGTGCTCAGTACTCAGGGTGCTGGGTGCTCAGTGCTCAGGGTGCTCGGTGCTCGGGGCGCTGGGTGCTCAGTGCTCGGGGTGCTCGGAGCTCAGTACTCAGGGTGCTGGGTGCTCAGTGCTCAGGGTGCTCGGTGCTCAGTACTCAGGGTGCTGGGTGCTCAGTGCTCGGGCTGCTCGGTGCTCAATACGTTGGGTGCTCACTACTCAGGGTGCTGGGTGCTCAGTGCTTAGGGTGCTGGGTGCTCAGTGCTCAGGGTGCTGGGTGCTCAGTGCTCAGGGTGCTGGCTGCTCAGTACTCAGGGTGCTGGGTGCTCAGTGCTCGGGGTGCTGGGTGCTCAGTGCTCAGGGTGCTGGGTGCTCAGTACTCAGGGTGCTGGGTGCTCAGTACTCGGGGTGCTGGGTGCTCAGTACTCAGGGTGCTGGGTGCTCAGTACTCAGGGTGCTGGGTGCTCAGTACTCAGGGTGCTGGGTGCTCAGTGCTCGGGGTGCTGGGTGCTCAGTGCTCAGGGTGCTGGGTGCTCAATACTCAGGGTGCTGGGTGCTCAGTTCTCGGGGTGCTGGGTGCTCAGTACTCAGGGTGCTGGGTGCTCAGTACTCCGGGTGCTGAGTGCTCAGTGCTCAAGGTGCTGGGTGCTCAGTACTCAGGGTGCTCATTGCTCATTGTTCAGGGTGCTCAGTACTCAGGGTGCTGGGTGCTCAGTGCTCAGGGTGCTCGGTGCTCGGGGCGCTGGGTGCTCAGTGCTCGGGGTGCTCGGAGCTCAGTACTCAGGGTGCTGGGTGCTCAGTGCTCAGGGTGCTCGGTGCTCAGTACTCAGGGTGCTGGGTGCTCAGTGCTCGGGGTGCTGGGTGCTCAGTGCTCAGGGTGCTGGGTGCTCAGTACTCAGGGTGCTGGGTGCTCAGTGCTCAGGGTGCTGGGTGCTCAGTGCTCAGGGTGCTGGGTGCTCAGTGCTCAGGGTGCTGGGTGCTCAGTGCTCAGTACGTTGTGTGCTCACTACTCAGGGTGCTGGGTGCTCAGTGCTCAGGGTGCTGGGTGCTCAGTACTCAGGGTGCTGGGTGCTCAGTGCTCGGGGTGCTGGGTGCTCAGTGCTCAGGGTGCTGGGTGCTCAGTACTCAGGGTGCTGGGTGCTCAGTACTCGGGTGCTGGGTGCTCAGTGCTCAGGGTGCTGGGTGCTCAGTGCTCGGGGTGCTGGGTGCTCAGTGATCAGTACTCAGGGTGCTGGATGCTCAGTGCTCAGGGTGCTGGGTGCTCAGTGATCAGGGTGCTGGGTACTCAGTGCTCAATGTGCTGGGTGCTCAGTACTCAGGGTGCTCAGTGCTCAGTACTCGGGGTGCTGGGTGCTCAGTGCTCAGCGCTCGGGGTGCTGGGTGCTCAGTGCTCGGGGCGCTGGGTGCTCAGTACTCAGGGTGCTGGGTGCTCAGTGCTCAGGGTGCTGGGTGCTCAGTGCTCGGGGCGCTGGGTGCTCAGTACTCAGGGTGCTGGGTGCTCAGTGCTTGGGGTGCTGGGTGCTCAGTGCTCAGGGTGCTGGGTGCTCAGTAGTCAGGGTGCTGGGTGCTCAGTGCTCAGGGTGCTCGGTGCTCGGGGCGCTGGGTGCTCAGTGCTCGGGGTGCTGGGTGCTCAGTGCTCGGGGTTCTCGGTGCTCAGTACGTTGGGTGCTCACTACTCAGGGTGCTGTGTGCTCAGTGCTCGGGGTGCTCGGTGCTCAGTACTCAGGGTGCTGGGTGCTCAGTGCTCGGGGTGCTCGGTGCTCAGTACGTTGGGTGCTCACTACTCAGGGTGCTGTGTGCTCAGTGCTCAGGGTGCTGGGTGCTCAGTGCTCAGGGTGCTGGGTGCTCAGTGCTCAGGGTGCTGGGTGCTCAGTACTCAGGGTGCTGGGTGCTCAGTGCTCAGGGTGCTGGGTGCTCAGTGCTCAGGGTGCTGGGTGCTCAGTGCTCAGGGTGCTGGGTGCACAGTACTTGGGGTGCTGGGTGCTCAGTGCTCGGGGTGCTGGGTGCTCAGTACTCAGGGTGCTGGGTGCTCAGTTCTCAGGGTGCTGGGTGCTCAGTACTCAGGGTGCTGGGTGCTCAGTGCTCAGGGTGCTGGGTGCTCAGTGCTCAGGGTGCTGGGTGCTCAGTGCTCGGGGTGCTGGGTGCTCAGTGCTCAGTACTCAGGGTGCTGGGTGCTCAGTGCTCAGTACTCAGGGTGCTGGGTGCTCAGTGCTCAGGGTGCTGGGTGCTCAGTGCTCAGGGTGCTGGGTGCTCAGTGCTCGGGGTGCTGGGTGCTCAGTGCTCAGTATTCAGGGTGCTGGGTGCTCAGTGCTCGGGGTGCTGGGTGCTCAGTGCTCAGTACTCAGGGTGCTGGGTGCTAAGTGCTCGGGGTGCTGGGTGCTCAGTGCTCGGTGTGCTGGGTGCTCAGTACTCGGGGTGCTGGGTGCTCAGTACTCAGGGTGTTGGGTGCTCAGTACTCCGGGTGCTGGGTGCTCAGTTCTCGGGGTGCTCGGTGCTCAGTACTCAGTGATCAGGCTGCTGGGTGCTCATTCTCGGGGTGCTGGGTGCTCAGTGCTCGGGGTGCTGGGTGCTCAGTACTCAGGGTGCTGGGTGCTCAGTGCTCAGGGTGCTGGGTGCTCAGTACTCAGGGTGCTGGGTGCTCAGTGCTCAGGGTGCTGGGTGCTCAGTATTCAGGGTGCTGGGTGCTCAGTGCTCAGGGTGCTGGGTGCTCAGTACTCAGGGTGCTGGGAGCTCAGTGCTCAGGGTGATCGGTGCTCAGTACTCAGGGTGCTCAGTACTAAGGGTGCTGGGTGCTCAGTGCTCGGGGTGCTTGGTGCTCAGTACGTTGGGTGCTCACTACTCAGGGTGCTGGGTGCTCAGTGCTCAGGGTGCTGGGTGCTCAGTGCTCAGGGTGCTGGGTGCTCAGTGCTCAGGGTGCTGGGTGCTCAGTGCTCAGGGTGCTGGGTGCTCAGTGCTCAGGGTGCTGGGTGCTCAGTACTCGGGTGCTGGGTGCTCAGTGCTCAGGGTGCTGGGTGCTCAGTGCTCAGGGTGCTGGGTGCTCAGTGCTCAGGGTGCTGGGTGCTCAGTACTCAGGGTGCTGGGTGCTCAGTACTCAGGGTGCTGGGTGCTCAGTGCTCAGGGTGCTGGGTGCTCAGTGCTCAGGGTGCTGGGTGCTCAGTACTCGGGGTGCTGGGTGCTCAGTACTCAGGGTCCTGGGTGCTCAGTACTCAGGGTGCTGGGTGCTCAGTACTCGGGTGCTGGGTGCTCAGTGCTCAGGGTGCTGGGTGCTCAGTGCTCGGGGTGCTGGGTGCTCAGTGCTCAGTACTCAGGGTGCTGGGTGCTCAGTGCTCGGGGTGCTGGGTGCTCAGTACTCAGGGTGCTGGGTGCTCAGTACTCCGGGTGCTGGGTGCTCAGTTCTAGGGGTGCTCGGTGCTCAGTACTCAGTGATCAGGGTGCTCAGTGGTCAGTGCTCAGGGTGCTGGGTGTTCAGTACTCAGGGTGCTGCGTGCTCAGTACTCAGGGTGCTGGGTTCTTAGTGGTCAGGGTGCTGGGTGCTCAGTACTCGGAGTGCTCGGTGCTCAGTGCTCAGGGTGCTGGGTGCTCAGTACTCAGGGTGCTGGGTACTCAGTGCTCAGGGTGCTCGGTGCTCAGTACTCGGGGTGCTGGGTGCTCATTCTCGGGGTGCTGAGTGCTCAGTGTTCAGGGTGCTGGGTGCTCAGTACTCAGGGTGCTGGGTGCTCAGTGCTCAGGGTGTTGGGTGCTCAGTACTCAGGGTGCTGGGTGGTCAGTCCTCAGGGTGCTGGGTGCTCAGTACTCAGGGTGCTGGGAGCTCAGTGCTCAGGGTGATCGGTGCTCAGTACTCAGGGTGCTCAGTACTCAGGGTGCTGGGTGCTCAGTGCTCGGGGTGCTGGGTGCTCAGTACTGAGGGTGCTGGGTGCTCAGTGCTTTGGGTTCTGGGTGCTCAGTGCTCAGGGACCTGGGTGCTCAGTGCTCAGGGTGCTGGGTGCTCAGTCCCCAGGGTGCTCAGTGCTCAGGGTGCTGGGTGCTCAGTGCTCGGGGTGCTCGGTGCTCAGTACTCAGGGTGCTGAGTGCTCAGTACTCAGGGTGCTGGGTGCTCAGTAGTCAGGGTGCCGGGTGCTCAGTGCTCAGGGTGCTGGGTGATCAGTGCTCAGGGTGCTGGGTGCTCAGTGCTCAGGGTGCTGGGTGCTCAGTGCTCGGGGTGCTGGGTGCTCAGTACTCAGGGTGCTGGGTGCTCAGTGCTCGGGGTGCTCGGTGCTCAGTACGTTGGGTGCTCACTACTCAGGGTGTTGGGTGCTCAGTGCTCAGGGTGCTGGGTGCTCAGTGCTCAGGGTGCTCGGTGCTCAGTGCTCAGGGTGCTGGGTGCTCAGTACTCAGGGTGCTGGTTGCTCAGTACTCAGGGTGCTCAGTGCTCAGTACTCAGGGTACTCAGTGCTCCGTACTCAGGGTGCTCAGTGCTCAGGGTGCTGGGTGCTCAGTCCTCAGGGTGCTGGGTGCTCAGTGCTCAGGGTGCTCGGTGCTCAGTGCTCAGGGTGCTGGGTGCTCAATACTCAGGGTGCTGGGTGCTCAGTGCTCGGGGTGCTGGGTGCTCAGTACTCAGGGTGCTGGGTGCTCAGTACTCAGGGTGCTGGCTGCTCAGTACTCAGGGTGCTGGGTGCTCAATACTCAGGGTGCTCAGTGCTTGGGGTGCTGGGTGCTCAGTACTCAGGGTGCTCAGTGCTTGGGGTGTTGGGTGCTCAGTACTCAGTGTGCTGGGTGCTCAGTACTCAGGGTGCTGGGTGCTCAGTACTCAGGGTGCTGGCTGCTCAGTACTCAGGGTGCTGGGTGCTCAATACTCAGGGTGCTCAGTGCTTGGGGTGCTGGGTGCTCAGTCCTCAGGGTGCTCTGTGCTCAGGGTGCTGGGTGCTCAGTGCTCGCGGTGCTCGGTGCTTCGTACTCAGGGTGCTGAGTGCTCAGTACTCAGGGTGCTGGGTGCTCAGTACTCAGGGTGCTGGGTGCTCAGAGCTCAGGGTGCTGGGTGATCAGTGCTCAGGGTGCTGGGTGCTCAGTGCTCAGGGTGCTGGGTGCTCAGTGCTCGGGGTGCTGGGTGCTCAGTACTCAAGGTGCTGGGTGCTCAGTGCTCGGGGTGCTCGGTGCTCAGTACGTTGGGTGCTCACTACTCTGGGTGCTGGGTGCTCAGTGATCAGGGTGCTGGGTGCTCAGTGCTCAGGGTGCTCGGTGCTCAGTGCTCAGGGTGCTGGGTGCTCAGTACTCAGGGTGCTGGTTGCTCAGTACTCAGGGTGCTCAGTGCTCAGTACTCAGGGTGCTCAGTGCTCAGTACTCAGTGTGCTCAGTGCTCATGGTGCTGGGTGCTCAGTCCTCAGGGTGCTGGGTGCTCAGTGCTCGGGGTGCTGGGTGCTCAGTACTCAGGGTGCTGTTTGCTCAGTACTCAGGGTGCTGGCTGCTCAGTACTCAGGGTTCTGGGTGCTCAATACTCAGGGTGCTCAGTGCTTGGGGTGCTGGGTGCTCAGTACTCAGGGTGCTGGGTGCTCAGTTCTCGGGGTGCTCGGTGCTCAGTACTCAGTGATCAGGGTGCACAGTGCTCAGTGCTCAGGGTGCTGGGTGCTCAGTGCTCAGGGTGCTGGGTGCTCAGTGCTCAGGGTGCTGGGTGCTCAGTACTCAGGGTGCTGGGTGCTCAGTGCTCGGGGTGCTGGGTGCTCAGTGCTCAGGGTGCTGGGTGCTCAGTACTCAGGGTGCTTCGTGCTCAGTACTCGGAGTGCTGGGTGCTCAGTACTCAGGGTGCTGGGTGCTCAGTACTCAGGATGCTGTGTGCTCAGTACTCGGGTGCTGGGTGCTCAGTGCTCAGGGTGCTGGGTACTCAGTGCTCGGGGTGCTGGGTGCTCAGTGCTCAGTACTCAGGGTGCTGGGTGCTCAGTGCTCGGAGGGCTGGGTGCTCAGTGCTCAGTACTCAGGGTGCTGGGTGCTCAGTGCTCTGGGTCCTGGGTGCTCAGTGCTCAGGGTGATGGGTGCTCAGTGCTCAGGGTGCTGGGTACTCAGTGCTCAGGGTGCTGGGTGCTCAGTACTCAGCGTGCTCAGTGCTCAGTACTCGGGGTGCTGGGTGCTCAGTGCTCGGGGTGCTGGGTGCTCAGTGCTCAGTACTCAGGGTGCTGGGTGCTCAGTGCTCAGGGTTCTGGGTGCTCAGTGCTCAGGGTGCTGGGTGCACATTGCTCAGGGTGCTGGGTACTCAGTGTTCAGGGTGCTCGGTGCTCAGTGCTCAGGGTGCTCAGTGCTCAGGGTGCTCGGATCTCAGTACTCAGGGTGCTGGGTGCTCAGTGCTCGGGGTGCTCGGTGCTCAGTACTCAGGGTGCTGGGTGCTCAGTGCTCAGGGTGCTGGGTGCTCAGTGCTCAGTCCTCAGGGTGCTAGGTGCTCAGTGCTCAGGGTGCTGTGTGCTCAGTGCTCAGGGTGCTGGGTGCTCAGTGCTCAGGGTGCTGGGTACTCAGTGCTCAGGGTGCTGGGTGCTCAGTGCTCAGGGTGCTTGGTACTCAGTGCTCAGTGCTCAGGGTGGTGGGTGCTCAGTGCTCAGTGCTCAGGGTGCTGGGTGCTCAGTACTCAGGGTGCTGGGTGCTCAGTGCTCGGGGTGCTATGTGCTCAGTGCTCGCGGTGCTGGGTGCTCAGTGCTCGGGGTGCTCGGTGCTCAGTACTCAGGGTGCTGGGTGCTCAGTGCTCGAGGTGCTCAGTACTCAGGGTGCTGTGTGTTCAGTGCTCAGGGTGCTGGGTGCTCAGTACTCAGGGTGCTCGGTGCTTAGTACTCAGTGTCCTGGGTGCTCAGTACTCCGGGTGCTGGGTGCTCAGTGCTCAAGGTGCTGGGTGCTCAGTACTCAGTGTGCTCATTGCTCATTGTGCAGGGTGCTCAGTACTCAGGGTGCTGGGTGCTCAGTGCTCAGGGTGCTCGGTGCTCGGGGCGCTGGGTGCTCAGTGCTCGGGGTGCTCGGAGCTCAGTACTCAGGGTGCTGGGTGCTCAGTGCTCAGGGTGCTGGGTGCTCAGTACTCAGGGTGCTGGGTGCTCAGCGCTCGGGGTGCTGGGTGCTCAGTGCTCAGGGTGCTGGGTGCTCAGTACTCAGGGTGCTGGGTGCTCAGTACTCGGGGTGCTGGGTGCTCACTGCTCAGGGTGCTGGGTGCTCAGTACTCAGGGTGCTGGGTGCTCAGTACTCGGGTGCTGGGTGCTCAGTGCTCAGGGTGCTGGGTGCTCAGTGCTCGGGGTGCTGGGTACTCAGTGCTCAGTACTCAGGGTGCTGGGTGCTCAGTGCTCGGGGTGCTGGGTGCTCAGTACTCAGGGTGCTGGGTGCTCAGTACTCCGGGTGCTGGGTGCTCAGTTCTCGGGGTGCTCGGTGCTCAGTACTCAGTGATCAGGGTGCTCAGTGGTCAGTGCTCAGGGTGCTGGGTGTTCAGTACTCAGGGTGCTGCGTGCTCAGTACTCAGGGTACTGGGTTCTTAGTGGTCAGGGTGCTGGGTGCTCAGTACTCGGGGTGCTCGGTGCTCAGTGCTCAGGGTGCTGGGTGCTCAGTACTCAGGGTGCTGGGTACTCAGTGCTCAGGGTGCTCGGTGCTCAGTACTCGGGGTGCTGGGTGCTCATTCTCGGGGTGCTGGGTGCTCAGTGTTCAGGGTGCTGGGTGCTCAGTACTCAGGGTGCTGGGTGCTCAGTGCTCAGGGTGTTGGGTGCTCAGTACTCAGGGTGCTGGGTGCTCAGTCCTTAGGGTGCTGGGTGCTCAGTACTCAGGGTGCTGGGAGCTCAGTGCTCAGGGTGATCGGTGCTCAGTACTCAGGGTGCTCAGTACTCAGGGTGCTGGGTGCTCAGTGCTCGGGGTGCTGGGTGCTCAGTACTGAGGGTGCTGGGTGCTCAGTGCTTTGGGTTCTGGGTGCTCAGTGTTCAGGGACCTGGGTGCTCAGTGCTCAGGGTGCTGGGTGCTCAGTCCCCAGGGTGCTCAATGCTCAGGGTGCTGGGTGCTCAGTGCTCGGGGTGCTCGGTGCTCAGTACTCAGGGTGCTGAGTGCTCAGTACTCAGGGTGCTGGGTGCTCAGTAGTCAGGGTGCTGGGTGCTCAGTGCTCAGGGTGCTGGGTGATCAGTGCTCAGGCTGCTGGGTGCTCAGTGCTCAGGGTGCTGGGTGCTCAGTGCTCGGGGTGCTGGGTGCTCACTACTCAGGGTGCTGGGTGCTCAGTGCTCGGGGTGCTCGGTGCTCAGTACGTTGGGTGCTCACTACTCAGGGTGTTGGGTGCTCAGTGCTCAGGGTGCTGGGTGCTCAGTTCTCGGGGTGCTCGGTGCTCAGTACTCAGTGATCAGGGTGCTCAGTGGTCAGTGCTCAGGGTGCTGGGTGTTCAGTACTCAGGGTGCTGCGTGCTCAGTACTCAGGGTGCTGGGTTCTTAGTGGTCAGGGTGCTGGGTGCTCAGTACTCGGGGTGCTCGGTGCTCAGTGCTCAGGGTGCTGGGTGCTCAGTACTCAGGGTGCTGGGTACTCAGTGCTCAGGGTGCTCGGTGCTCAGTACTCGGGGTGCTGGGTGCTCATTCTCGGGGTGCTGGGTGGTCAGTGTTCAGGGTGCTGGGTGCTCAGTACTCAGGGTGCTGGGTGCTCAGTCCTCAGGGTGCTGGGTGCTCAGTACTCAGGGTGCTGGGAGCTCAGTGCTCAGGGTGATCGGTGCTCAGTACTCAGGGTGCTCAGTACTCAGGGTGCTGGGTGCTCAGTGCTCGGGGTGCTGGGTGCTCAGTACTGAGGGTGCTGGGTGCTCAGTGCTTTGGGTTCTGGGTGCTCAGTGCTCAGGGACATGGGTGCTCAGTGCTCAGGGTGCTGGGTGCTCAGTCCCCAGGGTGCTCAGTGCTCAGGGTGCTGGGTGCTCAGTGCTCGGGGTGCTCGGTGCTCAGTACTCAGGGTGCTGAGTGCTCAGTACTCAGGGTGCTGGGTGCTCAGTAGTCAGGGTGCTGGGTGCTCAGTGCTCAGGGTGCTGGGTGATCAGTGCTCAGGGTGCTGGGTGCTCAGTGCTCAGGGTGCTGGGTGCTCAGTGCTCGGGGTGCTGGGTGCTCAGTACTCAGGGTGCTGGGTGCTCAGTGCTCGGGGTGCTCGGTGCTCAGTACGTTGGGTGCTCACTACTCAGGGTGTTGGGTGCTCAGTGCTCAGGGTGCTGGGTGCTCAGTGCTCAGGGTGCTCGGTGCTCAGTGCTCAGGGTGCTGGGTGCTCAGTACTCAGGGTGCTGGTTGCTCAGTACTCAGGGTGCTCAGTGCTCAGTACTCAGGGTGCTCAGTGCTCCGTACTCAGGGTGCTCAGTTCTCAGGGTGCTGGGTGCTCAGTCCTCAGGGTGCTGGGTGCTCAGTGCTCAGGGTGCTCGGTGCTCAGTGCTCAGGGTGCTGGGTGCTCAATACTCAGGGTGCTGGGTGCTCAGTGCTCGGGGTGCTGGGTGCTCAGTACTCAGGGTGCTGGGTGCTCAGTACTCAGGGTGCTGGCTGCTCAGTACTCAGGGTGCTGGGTGCTCAATACTCAGGGTGCTCAGTGCTTGGGGTGCTGGGTGCTCAGTACTCAGGGTGCTCAGTGCTTGGGGTGTTGGATGCTCAGTACTCAGTGTGTTGGGTGCTCAGTGATCAGGGTGCTGGGTGCTCAGTACTCGTGGTGCTCAGTGCTCAGTACTCAGGGTGCTGGGTGCTCAGTGCTCGGGGTGCTGGGTGCTCAGTGCTCGCGGTGCTGGGTGCTCAGTGCTCGGGCTGCTCGGTTCTCAGTACTCAGGGTGCTGGGTGCTCAGTGCTCGAGGTGCTCAGTACTCAGGGTGCTGTGTGTTCAGTGCTCAGGGTGCTGGGTGCTCAGTACTCAGGGTGCTCGGTGCTTAGTACTCAGGGTGCTGGGTGCTCAGTACTCCGGGTGCTGGGTGCTCAGTGCTCGGGGTGCTCGGTGCTCAGTGCTCAAGGTGCTGGGTGCTCAGTACGCAGGGTGCTCGGTGCTCAGTGCTCAGGGTGCTCAGTGCTCGGGGTGCTCGGAGCTCAGTACTCAGGGTGCTGGGTGCTCAGTGCTCGGGGTGCTCGGTGCTCAGTACTCAGGGTGCTGGGTGCTCAGTGCTCGGGATGCTGGGTGCTCAGTGCTCAGTACTCAGGGTGCTGGGTGCTCAGTGCTCAGGGTGCTGTGTGCTCAGTGCTCAGGGTGCTGGGTGCTCTGTGCTCAGGGTGCTGGGTACTCAGTGCTCAGGGTGCTGGGTGCTCAGTACTCAGGGTGCTGGGTGCTCAGTACTCAGGGTGCTGGGTGCTCAGTGCTCGGGGTGCTATGTGCTCAGTGCTCGCGGCGCTGGGTGCTCAGTGCTCGGGGTGCTCGGTGCTCTGTACTCAGGGTACTGGGTGCTCAGTGCTCGAGGTGCTCAGTACTCAGGGTGCTGTGTGTTCAGTGCTCAGGGTGCTGGGTGCTCAGTACTCAGGGTGCTCATTGCTCTGGGTGCTGGGTGCTCAGTACTCAGGGTTCTGGGTGCTCAGTGCTCAGGGTGCTCGGTGCTCAGTGCTCAGGGTGCTCAGTGCTCGGGGTGCTCGGAGCTCAGTACTCAGGGTGCTGGGTGCTCAGTGCTCGGGGTGCTGGGTGCTCAGTGCTCAGTACTCAGGGTGCTCAGTGCTCAGTGCTCAGGGTGCTCAGTGTTCATGGTGCTCGTTGCTCAGTACTCAGGGTGCTGGGTGCTCAGTGCTCGGGGTGCTGGGTGCTCAGTGCTCAGTACTCAGGGTGCTGGGTGCTCAGTGCTCAGGGTGCTGTGTGCTCAGTGCTCAGGGTGCTGGGTGCTCAGTGCTCAGGGTGCTGGGTACTCAGTGCTCAGGGTGCTGGGTGCTCAGTACTCAGGGTGCTGGGTGCTCAGTACTCAGGGTGCTGGGTGCTCAGTGCTCGGGGTGCTATGTGCTCAGTGCTCGCGGTGCTGGGTGATCAGTGCTCAGGGTGCTCGGTGCTCAGTACTCAGGGTGCTGGGTGCTCAGTGCTCGAGGTGCTCAGTACTCAGGGTGCTGTGTGTTCAGTGCTCAGGGTGCTGGGTGCTCAGTACTCAGGGTGCTCGGTGCTTAGTACTCAGGGTGCTGGGTGCTCAGTACTCCGGGTGCTGAGTGCTCAGTGCTCAAGGTGCTGGGTGCTCAGTACTCAGGGTGCTCATTGCTCATTGTTCAGGGTGCTCAGTACTCAGGGTGCTGGGTGCTCAGTGCTCAGGGTGCTCGGTGCTCGGGGCGCTGGGTGCTCAGTGCTCGGGGTGCTCGGAGCTCAGTACTCAGGGTGCTGGGTGCTCAGTGCTCAGGGTGCTCGGTGCTCAGTACTCAGGGTGCTGGGTGCTCAGTGCTCGGGGTGCTCGGTGCTCAGTACGTTGGGTGCTCACTACTCAGGGTGCTGGGTGCTCAGTGCTCAGGGTGCTGGGTGCTCAGTGCTCAGCGTGCTGGGTGCTCAGTGCTCAGGGTGCTGGGTGCTCAGTACTCAGGGTGCTGGGTGCTCAGTGCTCGGGGTGCTGGGTGCTCAGTGCTCAGGGTGCTGGGTGCTCAGTACTCAGGGTGCTGGGTGCTCAGTACTCGGGGTGCTGGGTGCTCAGTACTCGGGGTGCTGTGTGCTCAGTACTCAGGGTGCTGGGTGCTCAGTACTCGGGTGCTGGGTGCTCAGTGCTCAGGGTGCTGGGTGCTCAGTGCTCGGGTTGCTGGGTGCTCAGTGCTCAGTACTCAGGGTGCTGGGTGCTCAGTGCTCGGGGTGCTGCCTGCTCAGTGATCAGTACTCAGGGTGCTGGATGCTCAGTGCTCAGGGTGCTGGGTGCTCAGTGCTCAGGGTGCTCACTTCTCAGTGCTCGGGGTGCTGGGTGCTCGGTGCTCAGTACTCAGTGATCAGGGTGCTCAGTGGTCAGTGCTCAGGGTGCTGTGTGTTCAGTACTCAGGGTGCTGCCTGCTCAGTACTCAGGATGCTGGGTGCTCAGTGCTCAGGGTGCTGGGTGCTCAGTACTCGGGGTGCTCGGTGCTCAGTGCTCAGGGTGCTGGGTGCTCAGTACTCAGGGTGCTGGGTACTCAGTGCTCAGGGTGCTCGGTGCTCAGTACTCGGGGTGCTGGGTGCTCAATCTCGGGGTGCTGGGTGCTCAGTGTTCAGGGTGCTGGGTGCTCAGTACTCAGGGTGCTGGGTGCTCAGTGCTCAGGGTGCTGGGTGCTCAGTACTCAGGGTGCTGGGTGCTCAGTCCTCAGGTTGCTGGGTGCTCAGTACTCAGGGTGCTGTGAGCTCAGTGCTCAGGGTGATCGGTGCTCAGTACTCAGGGTGCTCAGTACTCAGGGTGCTGGGTGCTCAGTGCTCGGGGTGCTGGGTGCTCAGTACTGAGGGTGCTGGGTGCTCAGTGCTTTGGGTTCTGGGTGCTCAGTGCTCAGGGAGCTGGGTGCTCAGTACTCAGGGTGCTGAGTGCTCAGTACTCAGGGTGCTGGGTGCTCAGTACTCAGGGTGCTGGGTGCTCAGTGCTCGGGGTGCTCGGTGCTCAGTACTCAGGGTGCTGAGTGCTCAGTACTCAGGGTGCTGGGTGCTCAGTACTCAGGGTGCTGGGTGCTCACTGCTCAGGGTGCTGGGTGATCAGTGCTCAGCCTGCTGGGTGCTCAGTGCTCAGGGTGCTGGGTGCTCAGTGCTCGGGGTGCTGGGTGCTCAGTACTCAGGGTGCTGGGTGCTCAGTGCTCGGGGTGCTCGGTGCTCAGTACGTTGGGTGCTCACTACTCAGGGTGTTGGGTGCTCAGTGCTCAGGGTGCTGGGTGCTCAGTGCTCAGGGTGCTCGGTGCTCAGTGCTCAGGGTGCTGGGTGCTCAGTACTCAGGGTGCTAGTTGCTCAGTACTCAGGGTGCTCAGTGCTCAGTACTCAGGGTGCTCAGTGCTCAGTACTCAGAGTGCTCAGTGCTCAGGGTGCTGGGTGCTCAGTCCTCAGGGTGCTGGGTGCTCAGTGCTCAGGGTGCTCGGTGCTCAGTGCTCAGGGTGCTGGGTGCTCAATACTCAGGGTGCTGGGTGCTCAGTGCTCGGGGTGCTGGGTGCTCAGTACTCAGGGTGCTGGGTGCTCAGTACTCAGGGTGCTGGCTGCTCAGTACTCAGGGTGCTGGGTGCTCAATACTCAGGGTGCTCAGTGCTTGGGGTGCTGGGTGCTCAGTACTCAGGGTGCTCAGTGCTTGGGGTGTTGGGTGCTCAGTACTCAGTGTGTTGGGTGCTCAGTGATCAGGGTGCTGGGTGCTCAGTACTCGTGGTGCTCAGTGCTCAGTACTCAGGGTGCTGGGTGCTCAGTGCTCGGGGTGCTGGGTGCTCAGTGCTCGCAATGCTGGGTGCTCAGTGCTCGGGGTGCTCGGTTCTCAGTACTAAGGGTGCTGGGTGCTCAGTGCTCGAGGTGCTCAGTACTCAGGGTGCTGTGTGTTCAGTGCTCAGGGTGCTGGGTGCTCAGTACTCAGGGTGCTCGGTGCTTAGTACTCAGGGTGCTGGGTGCTCAGTACTCCGGGTGCTGGGTGCTCAGTGCTCGGGGTGCTCGGTGCTCAGTGCTCAAGGTGCTGGGTGCTCAGTACTCAGGGTGCTCGGTGCTCAGTGCTCAGGGTGCTCAGTGCTCGGGGTGCTCGGAGCTCAGTACTCAGGTTGCTGGGTGCTCAGTGCTCTGGGTGCTCGGTGCTCAGTACTCAGGGTGCTGGGTGCTCAGTGCTCGGGGTGCTGGGTGCTCAGTGCTCAGTACTCAGGGTGCTGGGTGCTCAGTGCTCAGGGTGCTGTGTGCTCAGTGCTCAGGGTGCTGTGTGCTCTGTGCTCAGGGTGCTGGGTACTCAGTGCTCAGGGTGCTGGGTGCTCAGTACTCAGGGTGCTGGGTGCTCAGTACTCAGGGTGCTGGGTGCTCAGTGCTCGGGGTGCTGGGTGCTCAGTGCTCGGGGTGCTGGGTGCTCAGTGCTCAGTACTCAGGGTGCTGGGTGCTCAGTGCTCGGGGTGCTCGGAGCTCAGTACTCAGGGTGCTGGGTGCTCAGTGCTCAGGGTGCTCGGTGCTCAGTACTCAGGGTGCTGGGTGCTCAGTGCTCGGGCTGCTCGGTGCTCAGTACGTTGGGTGCTCACTACTCAGGGTGCTGGGTGCTCAGTGCTTAGGGTGCTGGGTGCTCAGTGCTCAGGGTGCTGGGTGCTCAGTGCTCAGGGTGCTGGGTGCTCAGTACTCAGGGTGCTGGGTGCTCAGTGCTCGGGGTGCTGGGTGCTCAGTGCTCAGGGTGCTGGGTGCTCAGTACTCAGGGTGCTGGGTGCTCAGTACTCGGGGTGCTGGGTGCTCAGTACTCAGGGTGCTGCGTGCTCAGTACTCAGGGTGCTGGGTGCTCAGTGCTCGGGGTGCTGGGTGCTCAGTGCTCAGGGTGATGGGTGCTCAGTACTCAGGGTGCTGGGTGCTCAGTACTCGGGGTGCTGGGTGCTCAGTACTCAGGGTGCTGGGTGCTCAGTACTCCGGGTGCTG
This sequence comes from Microtus oregoni, assembly GCF_018167655.1. Lineage (NCBI taxonomy): Eukaryota > Metazoa > Chordata > Mammalia > Rodentia > Cricetidae > Microtus > Microtus oregoni. Next base: position 38,194 of record NW_024544668.1, read on the forward strand.
AGTGCTCAGTGCTCAAGGTGCTGGGTGCTCAGTACTCAGGGTGCTCATTGCTCATTGTTCAGGGTGCTCAGTACTCAGGGTGCTGGGTGCTCAGTGCTCAGGGTGCTCGGTGCTCAGTACTCAGGGTGCTGGGTGCTCAGTGCTCGGGGTGCTCGGTGCTCAGTACGTTGGGTGCTCACTACTCAGGGTGCTGGGTGCTCAGTGCTCAGGGTGCTGGGTGCTCAGTGCTCAGGGTGCTGGGTGCTCAGTGCTCAGGGTGCTGGGTGCTCAGTACTCAGGGTGCTGGGTGCTCAGTGCTCGGGGTGCTGGGTGCTCTGTGCTCAGGGTGCTGGGTGCTCAGTACTCAGGGTGCTGGGTGCTCAGTACTCGGGGTGCTGGGTGCTCAGTACTCAGGGTGCTGGGTGCTCAGTACTCGGGTGCTGGGTGCTCAGTGCTCAGGGTGCTGGGTGCTCAGTGCTCGGGGTGCTGGGTGCTCAGTGCTCAGTACTCAGGGTGCTGGGTGCTCAGTGCTCGGGGTGCTGGGTGCTCAGTGATCAGTACTCAGGGTGCTGGGTGCTCAGTACTCAGGGTGCTGGGTGCTCAGTGCTCAGTGTGCTGGGTACTCAGTGCTCAATGTGCTGGGTGCTCAGTACTCAGGGTGCTCAGTGCTCAGTACTCGGGGTGCTGGGTGCTCAGTGCTCAGGGTGCTCAGTGCTCAGTACTCGGGGTGCTGGGTGCTCAGTGCTCAGCGCTCGGGGTGCTGGGTGCTCAGTGCTCGGGGCGCTGGGTGCTCTGTGCTCGGGGTGCTGTGTGCTCAATACTCGGGGTGCTGGGTGCTCAGTGCTCAAGGTGCTCAGTGCTCAGTACTCAGTGCTCAGGGTGCTCAGTGCTCAGTGCTCAGGGTGCTGGGTGTTCAGTACTCAGGGTGCTGGGTGCTCAGTACTCAGGGTGCTGGGTGCTCAGTGCTCAGGGTGCTGGGTGCTCATTGCTCGGGTTCGCTGGGTGCTCAGTACTCAGGGTGCTGGGTGCTCAGTACTTGGGGTGCTGGGTGCTTAGTGCTCAGGGTGCTGGGTGCTCAGTAGTCAGGGTGCTGGGTGCTCAGTGCTCAGGGTGCTCGGTGCTCGGGGCGCTGGGTGCTCAGTGCTCGGGGTGCTGGGTGCTCAGTGCTCGGGGTTCTCGGTGCTCAGTACGTTGGGTGCTCACTACTCAGGGTTCTGTGTGCTCAGAGCTCGGGGTGCTCGGTGCTCAGTACTCAGGGTGCTGGGTGCTCAGTGCTCGGGGTGCTCGGTGCTCAGTACGTTGGGTGCTCACTACTCAGGGTGCTGTGTGCTCAGTGCTCAGGGTGCTGGGTGCTCAGTGCTCAGGGTGCTGGGTGCTCAGTGCTGAGGGTGCTGGGTGCTCAGTACTCAGGGTGCTGGGTGCTCAGTGCTCAGGGTGCTGGGTGCTCAGTGCTCAGGGTGCTGGGTGCTCAGTGCTCAGGGTGCTGGGTGCTCAGTACTTGGGGTGCTGGGTGCTCAGTGCTCGGGGTGCTGGGTACTCAGTACTCAGGGTGCTGGGTGCTCAGTACTCAGGGTGCTGGGTGCTCAGTACTCAGGGTGCTGGGTGCTCAGTACTCAGGGTGCTGGGTGCTCAGTGCTCGGGGTGCTCGGTGCTCAGTACGTTGGGTGCTCACTACTCAGGGTGCTGGGTGCTCAGTGCTCAGGGTGCTGGGTGCTCAGTGCTCAGGGTGCTGGGTGCTCAGTGCTCAGGGTGCTGAGTGCTCAGTGCTCAAGGTGCTGGGTGCTCAGTACTCAGGGTGCTCATTGCTCATTGTTCAGGGTGCTCAGTACTCAGGGTGCTGGGTGCTCAGTGCTCAGGGTGCTCGGTGCTCGGGGCGCTGGGTGCTCAGTGCTCGGGGTGCTCGGAGCTCAGTACTCAGGGTGCTGGGTGCTCAGTGCTCAGGGTGCTCGGTGCTCAGTACTCAGGGTGCTGGGTGCTCAGTGCTCGGGCTGCTCGGTGCTCAATACGTTGGGTGCTCACTACTCAGGGTGCTGGGTGCTCAGTGCTTAGGGTGCTGGGTGCTCAGTGCTCAGGGTGCTGGGTGCTCAGTGCTCAGGGTGCTGGCTGCTCAGTACTCAGGGTGCTGGGTGCTCAGTGCTCGGGGTGCTGGGTGCTCAGTGCTCAGGGTGCTGGGTGCTCAGTACTCAGGGTGCTGGGTGCTCAGTACTCGGGGTGCTGGGTGCTCAGTACTCAGGGTGCTGGGTGCTCAGTACTCAGGGTGCTGGGTGCTCAGTACTCAGGGTGCTGGGTGCTCAGTGCTCGGGGTGCTGGGTGCTCAGTGCTCAGGGTGCTGGGTGCTCAGTACTCAGGGTGCTGGGTGCTCAGTTCTCGGGGTGCTGGGTGCTCAGTACTCAGGGTGCTGGGTGCTCAGTACTCCGGGTGCTGAGTGCTCAGTGCTCAAGGTGCTGGGTGCTCAGTACTCAGGGTGCTCATTGCTCATTGTTCAGGGTGCTCAGTACTCAGGGTGCTGGGTGCTCAGTGCTCAGGGTGCTCGGTGCTCGGGGCGCTGGGTGCTCAGTGCTCGGGGTGCTCGGAGCTCAGTACTCAGGGTGCTGGGTGCTCAGTGCTCAGGGTGCTCGGTGCTCAGTACTCAGGGTGCTGGGTGCTCAGTGCTCGGGGTGCTGGGTGCTCAGTGCTCAGGGTGCTGGGTGCTCAGTACTCAGGGTGCTGGGTGCTCAGTGCTCAGGGTGCTGGGTGCTCAGTGCTCAGGGTGCTGGGTGCTCAGTGCTCAGGGTGCTGGGTGCTCAGTGCTCAGTACGTTGTGTGCTCACTACTCAGGGTGCTGGGTGCTCAGTGCTCGGGGTGCTGGGTGCTCAGTGATCAGTACTCAGGGTGCTGGATGCTCAGTGCTCAGGGTGCTGGGTGCTCAGTGATCAGGGTGCTGGGTACTCAGTGCTCAATGTGCTGGGTGCTCAGTACTCAGGGTGCTCAGTGCTCAGTACTCGGGGTGCTGGGTGCTCAGTGCTCAGCGCTCGGGGTGCTGGGTGCTCAGTGCTCGGGGCGCTGGGTGCTCAGTACTCAGGGTGCTGGGTGCTCAGTGCTCAGGGTGCTGGGTGCTCAGTGCTCGGGGCGCTGGGTGCTCAGTACTCAGGGTGCTGGGTGCTCAGTGCTTGGGGTGCTGGGTGCTCAGTGCTCAGGGTGCTGGGTGCTCAGTAGTCAGGGTGCTGGGTGCTCAGTGCTCAGGGTGCTCGGTGCTCGGGGCGCTGGGTGCTCAGTGCTCGGGGTGCTGGGTGCTCAGTGCTCGGGGTTCTCGGTGCTCAGTACGTTGGGTGCTCACTACTCAGGGTGCTGTGTGCTCAGTGCTCGGGGTGCTCGGTGCTCAGTACTCAGGGTGCTGGGTGCTCAGTGCTCGGGGTGCTCGGTGCTCAGTACGTTGGGTGCTCACTACTCAGGGTGCTGTGTGCTCAGTGCTCAGGGTGCTGGGTGCTCAGTGCTCAGGGTGCTGGGTGCTCAGTGCTCAGGGTGCTGGGTGCTCAGTACTCAGGGTGCTGGGTGCTCAGTGCTCAGGGTGCTGGGTGCTCAGTGCTCAGGGTGCTGGGTGCTCAGTGCTCAGGGTGCTGGGTGCACAGTACTTGGGGTGCTGGGTGCTCAGTGCTCGGGGTGCTGGGTGCTCAGTACTCAGGGTGCTGGGTGCTCAGTTCTCAGGGTGCTGGGTGCTCAGTACTCAGGGTGCTGGGTGCTCAGTGCTCAGGGTGCTGGGTGCTCAGTGCTCAGGGTGCTGGGTGCTCAGTGCTCGGGGTGCTGGGTGCTCAGTGCTCAGTACTCAGGGTGCTGGGTGCTCAGTGCTCAGTACTCAGGGTGCTGGGTGCTCAGTGCTCAGGGTGCTGGGTGCTCAGTGCTCAGGGTGCTGGGTGCTCCGTGCTCGGGGTGCTGGGTGCTCAGTGCTCAGTATTCAGGGTGCTGGGTGCTCAGTGCTCGGGGTGCTGGGTGCTCAGTGCTCAGTACTCAGGGTGCTGGGTGCTAAGTGCTCGGGGTGCTGGGTGCTCAGTGCTCGGTGTGCTGGGTGCTCAGTACTCGGGGTGCTGGGTGCTCAGTACTCAGGGTGTTGGGTGCTCAGTACTCCGGGTGCTGGGTGCTCAGTTCTCGGGGTGCTCGGTGCTCAGTACTCAGTGATCAGGCTGCTGGGTGCTCATTCTCGGGGTGCTGGGTGCTCAGTGCTCGGGGTGCTGGGTGCTCAGTACTCAGGGTGCTGGGTGCTCAGTGCTCAGGGTGCTGGGTGCTCAGTACTCAGGGTGCTGGGTGCTCAGTGCTCAGGGTGCTGGGTGCTCAGTATTCAGGGTGCTGGGTGCTCAGTGCTCAGGGTGCTGGGTGCTCAGTACTCAGGGTGCTGGGAGCTCAGTGCTCAGGGTGATCGGTGCTCAGTACTCAGGGTGCTCAGTACTCAGGGTGCTGGGTGCTCAGTGCTCGGGGTGCTGGGTGCTCAGTATTCAGGGTGCTGGGTGCTCAATGCTTTGGGTTCTGGGTGCTCAGTGCTCAGGGTGATCGGTGCTCAGTACTCAGGGTGCTGGGTGCTCAGTGCTCAGGGTGCTGGGTGCTCAGTCCTCAGGGTGCTTAATGCTCAGGGTGCTGGGTGCTCAGTGCTCGGGGTGCTCGGTGCTCAGTACTCAGGGTGCTGAGTGCTCAGTACTCAGGGTGCTGGGTGCTCAGTACTCAGGGTGCTGGGTGCTCAGTGCTCAGGTTGCTGGGTGATCAGTGCTCAGGGTGCTGGGTGCTCAGTGCTCAGCGTGCTGGGTGCTCAGTGCTCGGGGTGATCCGTGCTCAGTACTCAGGTTGCTGGGTGCTCAGTTCTCGGGGTGCTCAGTGCTCAGTACGTTGGGTGCTCACTACTCAGGGTGCTGGGTGCTCAGTGCTCAGGGTGCTGGGTGCTCAGTGCTCAGGGTGCTTGGTGCTCAGTGCTCAGGGTGCTGGGTGCTCAGTACTCAGGGTGCTGGTTGCTCAGTACTCAGGGTGCTCAGTGCTCAGTACTCAGGGTGCTCAGTGCTCAGTACTCAGGGTGCTCAGTTCTCAGGGTGCTGGGTGCTCAGTCCTCAGGGTGCTGGGTGCTCAGTGCTCAGGGTCCTCAGTGCTCAGTGCTCAGGGTGCTGGGTGCTCAGTACTCAGGGTGCTGTGTGCTCAGTGCTCGGGGTGCTGGGTGCTCAGTACTCAGTGTGCTGGGTGCTCAGTGCTCAGGGTGCTGGGTGCTCAGTGCTCAGGGTGCTCGGTGCTTAGTACTCAGGGTGCTCGGTGCTCGGGGTGCTGGGTGCTCAGTGCACGGGGTGCTGGGTGCTCAGTGCTCGGGGTGCTGGGTGCTCAGTGCTCAGGGTGCTGGGTGCTCAGTACTCAAGGTGCTGGCTGCTCAGTACTCAGGGTGCTGGGTGCTCAGTACTCAGGGAGCTCAGTGCTTGGGGTGCAGGGTGCTCAGTACTCAGGGTGCTCAGTGCTTGGGGTGTTGGGTGCTCAGTACTCAGGTTGCTGGGTGCTCAGTGATCAGGGTGTTGGGTGCTCAGTACTCAGGGTGCTGGGTGCTCAGTACTCAGGGTGCTGGGTGCTCAGTGCTCGGGGTGCTGGGTGCTCAGTGCTCGGGGTGCTGGGTGCTCAGTGCTCAGGGTGCTGGGTGCTCAGTGCTCGGGGTGCTGGTTGCTCAGTGCTCGGGGTGCTGGGTGCTCAGTGCTCGGGGTGCTGGGTGCTCAGTGCTCGGGGTGCTGGGTTCTCAGTGCTCGGGGTGCTCGGTGCTCAGTGCTCGGGGTGCTGGGTGCTCAGTACTCGTGGTGCTCAGTGCTCAGTACTCAGGGTGCTGGGTGCTCAGTGCTCAGGGCGCTTTGGGCTCAGTGCTCGGGGTGCTGGCTGCTCGGTGCTCAGGTTGCTGGGTGGTCAGTACTCGGGGTGCTGGGTGCTCAGTACTCAGGGTGCGGGGTGCTCATTGCTTGGGGTGCTGGTTGCTCAGTGCTCGGGGTGCTGGGTGCTCAGTGCTCAGGGTGCTTGGTGCTCAGTGCTCAGGGTGCTGGGTGCTCAGTACTCAGGGTGCTGGGTGCTCAGTACTCGGGTGCTGGGTGCTCAGTGCTCAGGGTGCTGGGTGCTCAGTGCTCAGGGTGCTGGGTGCTCAGTGCTCGGGGTGCTGGGTGCTCAGTACTCGGGTGCTGGGTGCTCAGTGCTCAGGGTGCTGGGTGCTCAGTGCTCAGGGTGCTGGGTGCTCAGTGCTCGGGGTGCTGGGTGCTCAGTGCTCAGTACTCAGGGTGCTGGGTGCTCAGTGCTCAGTACTCAGGGTGCTGGGTGCTCAGTGCTCAGGGTGCTGGGTGCTCAGTGCTCAGGGTGCTGGGTGCTCAGTGCTCGGGGTGCTGGGTGCTCAGTGCTCAGTACTCAGGGTGCTGGGTGCTCAGTGCTCGGGGTGCTGGGTGCTCAGTGCTCAGTACTCAGGGTGCTGGGTGCTCAGTGCTCGGGGTGCTGGGTGCTCAGTGCTCGGGGTGCTGGGTGATCAGTACTCGGGGTGCTGGGTGCTCAGTACTCAGGGTGTTGGGTGCTCAGTACTCCGGGTGCTGGGTGCTCAGTTCTCGGGGTGCTCGGTGCTCAGTACTCAGTGATCAGGGTGCTGAGTGCTCAGTGCTCAGGGTGCTGGGTGTTCAGTACTCAGGGAGCTGGGTGCTCAGTACTCAGGGTGCTGGGTGCTCAGTGCTCAGGCTGCTGGGTGCTCAGTCCTCGGGGTGCTCGGTGCCCAGTGCTCTGGGTGCTGGTTGCTCAGTACTCAGGGTGCTGGGTACTCAGTGCTCAGGGTGCTCGGTGCTCAGTACTCGGGGTGCTGGGTGCTCATTCTCGGGGTGCTGGGTGCTCAGTGCTCGGGGTGCTGGGTGCTCAGTACTCAGGGTGCTGGGTGCTCAGTGCTCAGGGTGCTGGGTGCTCAGTACTCAGGGTGCTGGGTGCTCAGTGCTCAGGGTGCTGGGTGCTCAGTACTCAGGGTGCTGGGTGCTCAGTGCTCAGGGTGCTGGGTGCTCAGTACTCAGGGTGCTGGGAGCTCAGTGCTCAGGGTGAGCGGTGCTCAGTACTCAGGGTGCTCAGTACTCAGGGTGCTGGGTGCTCAGTGCTCGGGGTGCTGGGTGCTCAGTATTCAGGGTGCTGGGTGCTCAGTGCTTTGGGTTCTGGGTGCTCAGTGCTCAGGGTGATCGGTGCTCAGTACTCAGGGTGCTGGGTGCTCAGTGCTCAGGGTGCTGGGTGCTCAGTCCTCAGGGTGCTTAGTGCTCAGGATGCTGGGTGCTCAGTGCTTGGGTTGCTCGGTGCTCAGTACTCAGGGTGCTGAGTGCTCAGTACTCAGGGTGCTGGGTGCTCAGTACTCAGGGTGCTGGGTGCTCAGTGCTCAGGTTGCTGGGTGATCAGTGCTCAGGGTGCTGGGTGCTCAGTGCTCAGCGTGCTGGGTGCTCAGTGCTTGGTGTGCTCGGTGCTCAGTACGTTGGGTGCTCACTACTCAGGGTGCTGGGTGCTCAGTGCTCGGGGTGATCCGTGCTCAGTACTCAGGTTGCTGGGTGCTCAGTGCTCGGGGTGCTCAGTGCTCAGTACGTTGGGTGCTCACTACTCAGGGTGCTGGGTGCTCAGTGCTCAGGGTGCTGGGTGCTCAGTGCTCAGGGTGCTTGGTGCTCTGTGCTCAGGGTGCTGGGTGCTCAGTACTCAGGGTGCTGGTTGCTCAGTACTCAGGGTGCTCAGTGCTCAGTACTCAGGGTGCTCAGTGCTCAGTACTCAGGGTGCTCAGTTCTCAGGGTGCTGGGTGCTCAGTACTCAGGGTGCATTGTGCTCAGTGCTCGGGGTGCTGGGTGCTCAGTACTCAGAATGCTGGGTGCTCAGTGCTCAGGGTGCTGGGTGCTCAGTGCTCAGGGTGCTCGGTGCTTAGTACTCAGGGTGCTCGGTGCTCGGGGTGCTGGGTGCTCAGTGCACGGGGTGCTGGGTGCTCAGTGCTCGGGGTGCTGGGTGCTCAGTCCTCAGGGTGCTGGGTGCTCAGTACTCAAGGTGCTGGCTGCTCAGTACTCAGGGTGCTGGGTGCTCAGTACTCAGGGAGCTCAGTGTTTGGGGTGCTGGGTGCTCAGTACTCAGGGTGCTCAGTGCTTGGGGTGCTGGGTGCTCAGTACTCAGGGAGCTCAGTGCTTGGGGTGCTGGGTGCTCAGTACTCAGGGAGCTCAGTGCTTGGGGTGCTGGGTGCTCAGTACTCAGGTTGCTCAGTGCTTGGGGTGTTGGGTGCTCAGTACACAGGTTGCTGGGTGCTCAGTGATCAGGGTGTTGGGTGCTCAGTACTCAGGGTGCTGGGTGCTCAGTACTCAGGGTGCTGGGTGCTCAGTGCTCGGGGTGCTGGGTGCTCAGTGCTCGGGGTGCTGGTTGCTCAGTGCTCGGGGTGCTGGGTGCTCAGTGCTCGGGGTGCTGGGTGCTCAGTGCTCAGGGTGCTGGGTGCTCAGTGCTCGGGGTGCTGGGTGCTCAGTGCTCGGGGTGCTGGGTTCTCAGTGCTCGGGGTGCTCGGTGCTCAGTGCTCGGGGTGCTGGGTGCTCAGTACTCGTGGTGCTCAGTGCTCAGTACTCAGGGTGCTGGGTGCCCAGTGCTCAGGGCGCTGGGTGCTCAGTGCTCAGGGTGCTTTCTGCTCGGTGCTCAGGTTGCTGGGTGGTCAGTACTCGGGGTGCTGGGTGCTCAGTACTCAGGGTGCGGGGTGCTCATTGCTTGGGGTGCTGGTTGCTCAGTGCTCGGGGTGCTGGGTGCTCAGTGCTCGGGGCGCTGGGTGCTCAGTGCTCGGGGCGCTGGTTGCTCAGTGCTCGGGGCGCTGGGTGCTCAGTGCTCTGGGTGCTCGGTGCTCAGTACTCAGGGTGCTGGGTTCTCAGTGCTCGGGTTGCACGGTGCTCAGTACGTTGGGTGCTCACTACTCAGGGTGCTGAGTGCTCAGTGCTCAGGGTGCTCAGTGCTCAGTACTCAGGGTGCTCAGTGCTCAGTACTCAGGGTGCTCGGTGCTCAGGGTGCTGGGTGCTCAGTGCTCGGGGTGCTGGGTGCTCATTACTCGCGGTGCTGCGTGCTCAGTGCTCGGGGTGCTCGGTGCTCAGCACTCAGGGTGCTGGGTGCTCAGTACTCAGGTGCTGGGTGCTCAGTGCTCAGGGTGCTGGGTGCTCAGTGTTCGGGGTGCTGGGTGCTCAGTGCTCAGTACTCAGGGTGCTTGGTGTTCAGTGCTTGGGGTGCTGGGTGCTCAGTGCTCAGGGTGCTCAGTGCTCAGTACTCGGGGTGCTGGGTGCTCAGAGCTCAGGGTGCTCAATGCTCAGTACTCGGGGTGCTGTGTGCTCAGTGCTCAGGGTGCTCAGTGCTCGGGGTGCTGGGTGCTCAGTGCTCGGGGCGCTGGGTGCTCAGTGCTCGGGGTGCTGGGTGCTCAGTACTCAGGGTGCTGGGTGCTCAGTGCTCAGGGTGCTCAGTGCTCAGTACTCAGTGCTCAGGGTGCTCAGTACTCGGGGTGCTGGGTGCTCAGTGCTCAGGGTGCTCAGTGCTCAGTACTCAGTGCTCAGGGTGCTCAGTGCTCAGTGCTCAGGGTGCTGTATGTTCAGTACTCAGGGTGCTGGTTGCTCAGTACTCAGGGTGCTGGGTGCTCAGTGCTCAGGGTGCTGGGTGCTCAGTGCTCGGGGTGCTCAGTACTCAGGGTGCTGTGTGTTCAGTGCTCAGGGTACTGGATGCTCAGTACTCAGGGTGCTCGGTGCTTAGTACTCAGGGTGCTGGGTGCTCAGTACTCCGGGTGCTGGGTGCTCAGTGCTCGGGGTACTCGGAGCTCAGTACTCAGGGTGCTGGGTGCTCAGTTCTCGGGGTGATCGGTGCTCAGTACTCAGGGTGCTGGGTGCTCAGTGCTCGGGGTGCTTGGTGCTCAGTACGTTGGGTGCTCACTACTCAGGGTGCTGGGTGCTCAGTGCTCAGTGTGCTGGGTGCTCAGTGCTCAGGGTGCTGGGTGCTCAGTGCTCAGGGTGCTGTGTGCACAGTACTCAGGGTGCTGGGTGCTCAGTGCTCGGGGTGCTGGGTGCTCATTACTCGCGGTGCTGCGTGCTCAGTGCTCGGGGTGCTCGGTGCTCAGCACTCAGGGTGCTGGGTGCTCAGTACTCAGGTGCTGGGTGCTCAGTGCTCAGGGTGCTGGGTGCTCAGTGTTCGGGGTGCTGGGTGCTCAGTGCTCAGTACTCAGGGTGCTTGGTGTTCAGTGCTTGGGGTGCTGGGTGCTCAGTGCTCAGGGTGCTCAGTGCTCAGTACTCGGGGTGCTGGGTGCTCAGAGCTCAGGGTGCTCAATGCTCAGTACTCGGGGTGCTGTGTGCTCAGTGCTCAGGGTGCTCAGTGCTCGGGGTGCTGGGTGCTCAGTGCTCGGGGCGCTGGGTGCTCAGTGCTCGGGGTGCTGGGTGCTCAGTACTCAGGGTGCTGGGTGCTCAGTGCTCAGGGTGCTCAGTGCTCAGTACTCAGTGCTCAGGGTGCTCAGTACTCGGGGTGCTGGGTGCTCAGTGCTCAGGGTGCTCAGTGCTCAGTACTCAGTGCTCAGGGTGCTCAGTGCTCAGTGCTCAGGGTGCTGTATGTTCAGTACTCAGGGTGCTGGTTGCTCAGTACTCAGGGTGCTGGGTGCTCAGTGCTCAGGGTGCTGGGTGCTCAGTGCTCGGGGTGCTCAGTACTCAGGGTGCTGTGTGTTCAGTGCTCAGGGTACTGGATGCTCAGTACTCAGGGTGCTCGGTGCTTAGTACTCAGGGTGCTGGGTGCTCAGTACTCCGGGTGCTGGGTGCTCAGTGCTCGGGGTACTCGGAGCTCAGTACTCAGGGTGCTGGGTGCTCAGTTCTCGGGGTGATCGGTGCTCAGTACTCAGGGTGCTGGGTGCTCAGTGCTCGGGGTGCTTGGTGCTCAGTACGTTGGGTGCTCACTACTCAGGGTGCTGGGTGCTCAGTGCTCAGTGTGCTGGGTGCTCAGTGCTCAGGGTGCTGGGTGCTCAGTGCTCAGGGTGCTGTGTGCACAGTACTCAGGGTGCTGGGTGCTCAGTGCTCGGGGTGCTGGGTGCTCAGTACTCAGGGTGCTGGGTTCTCAGTACTCGGGTGCTGGGTGCTCAGTGCTCAGGGTGCTGGGTGCTCAGTGCTCGGGGTGCTGGGTGCTCAGTGCTCAGTACTCAGGGTGCTGGGTGCTCAGTGCTCGGGGTGCTGGGTGCTCAGTGCTCAGGGTGCTGGGTGCTCAGTGCTCAGGGCGCTGGGTGCTCAGTGCTCACTCCTCAGGGTGATGGGTGCACAGTGCTCAGGGTGCTGGGTGCTCAGTGCTCAGGGTGCTGGGTACTCAGTGCTCGGGGTGCTGGGTGCTCAGTACTCAGGGTGCTGGGTGCTCAGTACACATGGTGCTGGGTTCTCAGTGCTCGGGTTGCTGGGTGCTCAGTGCTCGGGGTGCTGGGTGCTCAGTGCTCGGGGTGCTGTGTGTTCAGTGCTCAGTACTCAGGGTGCTCAGTGCTCAGTACTCAGGGTGCTCGGTGCTCAGGGTGCTGGGTGCTCATTGCTCCGGGTGCTGGGTGCTCATTGCTCGCGGTGCTGCAAGCTCAGTGCTCGGGGTGCTCGGTGCTCAGTACTCAGGGTGCTGGGTACTCAGTGCTCAGGGTGCTCGGTGCTCAGTACTCGGGGTGCTGGGTGCTCATTCTCGGGGTGCTTGGTGCTCAGTGCTCGGGGTGCTGGGTGCTCAGTACTCAGTTTGCTGGGTGCTCAGTGCTCAGGGTGCTGGGTGCTCAGTACTCAGGGTGCTGGGTGCTCAGTGCTCAGGGTGCTGGGTGCTCAGTACTCAGGGTGCTGGGTGCTCAGTGCTCAGGGTGCTGAGTGCTCAGTACTCAGGGTGCTGGGAGCTCAGTGCTCAGGGTGATCGGTGCTCAGTACTCAGGGTGCTCAGTACTCAGGGTGCTGGGTGCTCAGTGCTCGGGGTGCTGGGTGCTCAGTATTCAGGGTGCTGGGTGCTCAGTGCTTTGGGTTCTGGGTGCTCAGTGCTCAGGGTGATCGGTGCTCAGTACTCAGGGTGCTGGGTGCTCAGTGCTCAGGGTGCTGGGTGCTCAGTCCTCAGGGTGCTTAGTGCTCAGGGTGCTGGGTGCTCAGTGCTCGGGGTGCTCGGTGCTCAGTACTCAGGGTGCTGAGTGCTCAGTACTCAGGGTGCTGGGTGCTCAGTACTCAGGGTGCTGGGTGCTCAGTGCTCAGGTTGCTGGGTGCTCAGTGCTCGGGGTGCTCGGTGCTCAGTACTCAGGGTGCTGAGTGCTCAGTACTCAGGGTGCTGGGTGCTCGGTGCTCAGTACGTTGGGTGCTCACTACTCAGGGTGCTGGGTGCTCAGTGCTCGGGGTGATCCGTGCTCAGTACTCAGGTTGCTGGGTGCTCAGTTCTCGGGGTGCTCAGTGCTCAGTACGTTGGGTGCTCACTACTCAGGGTGCTGGGTGCTCAGTGCTCATGGTGCTCGGTGCTTAGTACTCAGGGTGCTCGGTGCTCGGGGTGCTTGGTGCACAGTGCACGGGCTGCTGGGTGCTCAGTGCTCGGGGTGCTGGGTGCTCAGTGCTCAGGGTGCTGGGTGCTCAGTACTCAAGGTGCTGGCTGCTCAGTACTCAGGGTGCTGGGTGCTCAGTACTCAGGGAGCTCAGTGCTTGGGGTGCTGGGTGCTCAGTACTCAGGGTGCTCAGTGCTTGGGGTGTTGGGTGCTCAGTACTCAGGTTGCTGGGTGCTCAGTGATCAGGGTGTTGGGTGCTCAGTACTCAGGGTGCTGGGTGCTCAGTACTCAGGGTGCTGGGTGCTCAGTGCTCGGGGTGCTGGGTGCTCAGTGCTCGGGGTGCTGGGTGCTCAGTGCTCGGGGTGCTGGGTGCTCAGTGCTCGGGGTGCTGGGTGCTCAGTGCTCAGGGTGTTGGGTGCTCAGTGCTCGGGGTGCTGGGTGCTCAGTGCTCGGGGTGCTGGGTTCTCAGTGCTCGGGGTGCTCGGTGCTCAGTGCTCGGGGTGCTGGGTGCTCAGTACTCGTGGTGCTCAGTGCTCAGTACTCAGGGTGCTGGGTGCTCAGTGCTCAGGGCGCTGGGTGCTCAGTGCTAGGGGTGCTGGCTGCTCGGTGCTCAGGTTGCTGGGTGGTCAGTACTCGGGGCGCTGGGTGCTCAGTACTCAGAGTGCGGGGTGCTCATTGCTTGGGGTGCTGGTTGCTCAGTGCTCGGGGTGCTGGGTGCTCAGTGCTCAGGGTGCTTGGTGCTCAGTGCTCAGGGTGCTGGGTGCTCAGTACTCAGGGTGCTGGGTGCTCAGTACTCGGGTGCTGGGTGCTCAGTGCTCAGGGTGCTGGGTGCTCAGTGCTCAGGGTGCTGGGTGCTCAGTGCTCGGGGTGCTGGGTGCTCAGTGCTCAGTACTCAGGGTGCTGGGTGCTCAGTGCTCAGTACTCAGGGTGCTGGGTGCTCAGTGCTTAGGGTGCTGGGTGCTCAGTGCTCAGGGTGCTGGGTGCTCAGTGCTCGGGGTGCTGGGTGCTCAGTGCTCAGTACTCAGGGTGCTGGGTGGTCAGTGCTCGGGGTGCTGGGTGCCCAGTGCTCAGTACTCAGGGTGCTCGGTGCTCAGTGCTCGGGGTGCTGGGTGCTCAGTGCTCGGGGTGCTGGGTGCTCAGTACTCGGGGTGCTGGGTGCTCAGTCCTCAGGGTGTTGGGTGCTCAGTACTCCGGGTGCTGGGTGCTCAATTCTCGGGGTGCTCGGTGCTCAGTACTCAGTGATCAGGGTGCTGAGTGCTCAGTGCTCAGGGTGCTGGGTATTCAGTACTCAGGGAGCTGGGTGCTCAGTACTCAGGGTGCTGGGTGCTCAGTGCTCAGGCTGCTGGGTGCTCAGTACTCGGGGTGCTCGGTGCCCAGTGCTCAGGGTGCTGGGTGCTCAGTACTCAGGGTGCTGGGTACTCAGTGCTCAGGGTGCTCGGTGCTCAGTACTCGGGGTGCTGGGTGCTCATTCTCGGGGTGCTGGGTGCTCAGTGCTCGGGGGTGCTGGGTGCTCAGTACTCAGGGTGCTGGGTGCTCAGTGCTCAGGGTGCTGGGAGCTCAGTGCTCAGGGTGCTGGGTGCTCAGTGCTCAGGGTGCTGGGTGCTCAGTACTCAGGGTGCTGGGTGCTCAGTGCTCAGGGTGCTGGGTGCTCAGTACTCAGGGTGCTGGGAGCTCAGTGCTCAGGGTGATCGGTGCTCAGTACTCAGGGTGCTCAGTGCTCAGGGTGCTTGGTGCTCAGTGCTCAGGGTGCTGGGTGCTCAGTACTCAGGGTTCTCATTGCTCAGGGTGCTGGGTGCTCAGTACTCAGGGTGCTGGGTGCTCAGTACTCAGGGTGCTCAGTGCTCAGTACTCAGGGTGCTCAGTGCTCAGTACTCAGGGTGCTCGGTGCTCAGGGTGCTGGGTGCTCATTGCTCCGGGTGCTGGGTGCTCATTGCTCGCGGTGCTGCATGCTCAGTGCTCGGGGGTGCTCGGTGCTCCGTACTCAGGGTGCTGGGTACTCAGTGCTCAGGGTGCTGGGTGCTCAGTGCTCAGGGTGCTGGGTGCTCAGTACTCAGGGTGCTGGGTGCTCAGTGCTCAGGGTGCTGGGTGCTCAGTACTCAGGGTGCTGGGTGCTCAGTGCTCAGGGTGCTGGGTGCTCAGTGCTCAGGGTGCTGGGTGCTCAGTACTCAGGGTGCTGGGTGCTCAGTGCTCAGGGTGCTGGGTGCTCAGTACTCAGGGTGCTGGGAGCTCAGTGCTCAGGGTGATCGGTGCTCAGTACTCAGGGTGCTCAGTACTCAGGGTGCTGGGTGCTCAGTACTCGGGTGCTGGGTGCTCAGTGCTCAGGGTGCTGGGTGCTCAGTGCTCAGGGTGCTGGGTGCTCAGTGCTCAGGGTGCTGGGTGCTCAGTACTCAGGGTGCTGGGTGCTCAGTACTCAGGGTGCTGGGTGCTCAGTGCTCAGGGTGCTGGGTGCTCAGTACTCAGGGTGCTGGGTGCTCAGTACTCGGGGTGCTGGGTGCTCAGTACTCAGGGTCCTGGGTGCTCAGTACTCAGGGTGCTGGGTGCTCAGTACTCGGGTGCTGGGTGCTCAGTGCTCAGGGTGCTGGGTGCTCAGTGCTCGGGGGTGCTGGGTGCTCAGTGCTCAGTACTCAGGGTGCTGGGGTGCTCAGTGCTCGGGGTGCTGGGTGCTCAGTACTCAGGGTGCTGGGTGCTCAGTACTCCGGGTGCTGGGTGCTCAGTTCTAGGGGTGCTCGGTGCTCAGTACTCAGTGATCAGGGGTGCTCAGTGGTCAGTGCTCAGGGTGCTGGGTGTTCAGTACTCAGGGTGCTGCGTGCTCAGTACTCAGGGTGCTGGGTTCTTAGTGGTCAGGGTGCTGGGTGCTCAGTACTCGGGGTGCTCGGTGCTCAGTGCTCAGGGTGCTGGGTGCTCAGTACTCAGGGTGCTGGGTACTCAGTGCTCAGGGTGCTCGGTGCTCAGTACTCCTGGGGTGCTGGGTGCTCATTCTCGGGGTGCTGAGTGCTCAGTGTTCAGGGTGCTGGGTGCTCAGTACTCAGGGTGCTGGGTGCTCAGTGCTCAGGGTGTTGGGTGCTCAGTACTCAGGGTGCTGGGTGGTCAGTCCTCAGGGTGCTGGGTGCTCAGTACTCAGGGTGCTGGGAGCTCAGTGCTCAGGGTGATCGGTGCTCAGTACTCAGGGTGCTCAGTACTCAGGGTGCTGGGTGCTCAGTGCTCGGGGTGCTGGGTGCTCAGTACTGAGGGTGCTGGGTGCTCAGTGCTTTGGGTTCTGGGTGCTCAGTGCTCAGGGACCTGGGTGCTCAGTGCTCAGGGTGCTGGGTGCTCAGTCCCCAGGGTGCTCAGTGCTCAGGGTGCTGGGTGCTCAGTGCTCGGGGTGCTCGGTGCTCAGTACTCAGGGTGCTGAGTGCTCAGTACTCAGGGTGCTGGGTGCTCAGTAGTCAGGGGTGCCGGGTGCTCAGTGCTCAGGGTGCTGGGTGATCAGTGCTCAGGGTGCTGGGTGCTCAGTGCTCAGGGTGCTGGGTGCTCAGTGCTCGGGGGTGCTGGGTGCTCAGTACTCAGGGGTGCTGGGTGCTCAGTGCTCGGGGTGCTCGGTGCTCAGTACGTTGGGTGCTCACTACTCAGGGTGTTGGGTGCTCAGTGCTCAGGGTGCTGGGTGCTCAGTGCTCAGGGTGCTCGGTGCTCAGTGCTCAGGGTGCTGGGTGCTCAGTACTCAGGGTGCTGGTTGCTCAGTACTCAGGGTGCTCAGTGCTCAGTACTCAGGGTACTCAGTGCTCCGTACTCAGGGTGCTCAGTGCTCAGGGTGCTGGGTGCTCAGTCCTCAGGGTGCTGGGTGCTCAGTGCTCAGGGTGCTCGGTGCTCAGTGCTCAGGGTGCTGGGTGCTCAATACTCAGGGTGCTGGGTGCTCAGTGCTCGGGGTGCTGGGTGCTCAGTACTCAGGGTGCTGGGTGCTCAGTACTCAGGGTGCTGGCTGCTCAGTACTCAGGGTGCTGGGTGCTCAATACTCAGGGTGCTCAGTGCTTGGGGTGCTGGGTGCTCAATACTCAGGGTGCTCAGTGCTTGGGGTGTTGGGTGCTCAGTACTCAGTGTGCTGGGTGCTCAGTACTCAGGTGCTGGGTGCTCAGTACTCAGGGTGCTGGCTGCTCAGTACTCAGGGTGCTGGGTGCTCAATACTCAGGGTGCTCAGTGCTTGGGGTGCTGGGTGCTCAGTCCTCAGGGTGCTCTGTGCTCAGGGTGCTGGGTGCTCAGTGCTCGCGGTGCTCGGGTGCTTAGTACTCAGGGTGCTGAGTGCTCAGTACTCAGGGTGCTGGGTGCTCAGTACTCAGGGTGCTGGGTGCTCAGAGCTCAGGGTGCTGGGTGATCAGTGCTCAGGGTGCTGGGGTGCTCAGTGCTCAGGGGTGCTGGGTGCTCAGTGCTCGGGGTGCTGGGTGCTCAGTACTCAAGGTGCTGGGTGCTCAGTGCTCGGGGTGCTCGGTGCTCAGTACGTTGGGTGCTCACTACTCTGGGTGCTGGGTGCTCAGTGATCAAGGTGCTGGGTGCTCAGTGCTCAGGGTGCTCGGTGCTCAGTGCTCAGGGTGCTGGGTGCTCAGTACTCAGGGTGCTGGTTGCTCAGTACTCAGGGGTGCTCAGTGCTCAGTACTCAGGGTGCTCAGTGCTCAGTACTCAGTGTGCTCAGTGCTCATGGTGCTGGGTGCTCAGTCCTCAGGGGTGCTGGGTGCTCAGTGCTCGGGGTGCTGGGTGCTCAGTACTCAGGGTGCTGTTTGCTCAGTACTCAGGGTGCTGGCTGCTCAGTACTCAGGGTTCTGGGGTGCTCAATACTCAGGGTGCTCAGTGCTTGGGGTCCTGGGTGCTCAGTACTCAGGGTGCTGGGTGCTCAGTTCTCGGGGTGCTCGGTGCTCAGTACTCAGTGATCAGGGTGCTCAGTGCTCAGTGCTCAGGGTGCTGGGTGCTCAGTGCTCAGGGTGCTGGGTGCTCAGTGCTCAGGGGTGCTGGGTGCTCAGTACTCAGGGTGCTGGGTGCTCAGTGCTCGGGGTGCTGGTGCTCAGTGCTCAGGGGTGCTGGGGTGCTCAGTACTCAGGGTGCTTCGTGCTCAGTACTCGGAGTGCTGGGTGCTCAGTACTCAGGGTGCTGGGTGCTCAGTACTCAGGATGCTGTGTGCTCAGTACTCGGGGTGCTGGGTGCTCAGTGCTCAGGGTGCTGGGGTACTCAGTGCTCGGGGTGCTGGGTGCTCAGTGCTCAGTACTCAGGGTGCTGGGGTGCTCAGTGCTCGGAGGGCTGGGTGCTCAGTGCTCAGTACTCAGGGTGCTGGGTGCTCAGTGCTCTGGGTCCTGGGTGCTCAGTGCTCAGGGTGATGGGTGCTCAGTGCTCAGGGTGCTGGGTACTCAGTGCTCAGGGTGCTGGGTGCTCAGTACTCAGCGTGCTCAGTGCTCAGTACTCGGGGTGCTGGGTGCTCAGTGCTCGGGGTGCTGGGTGCTCAGTGCTCAGTACTCAGGGTGCTGGGGTGCTCAGTGCTCAGGGTTCTGGGTGCTCAGGGTGCTGGGTGCACATTGCTCAGGGTGCTGGGTACTCAGTGTTCAGGGTGCTCGGTGCTCAGTGCTCAGGGTGCTCAGTGCTCAGGGTGCTCGGATCTCAGTACTCAGGGTGCTGGGTGCTCAGTGCTCGGGGTGCTCGGTGCTCAGTACTCAGGGTGCTGGGTGCTCAGTGCTCAGGGTGCTGGGTGCTCAGTGCTCAGTCCTCAGGGTGCTAGGTGCTCAGTGCTCAGGGTGCTGTGTGCTCAGTGCTCAGGGTGCTGGGTGCTCAGTGCTCAGGGTGCTGGGTACTCAGTGCTCAGGGTGCTGGGTGCTCAGTGCTCAGGGTGCTTGGTACTCAGTGCTCAGTGCTCAGGGTGGTGGGTGCTCAGTGCTCAGTGCTCAGGGTGCTGGGTGCTCAGTACTCAGGGTGCTGGGTGCTCAGTGCTCGGGGTGCTATGTGCTCAGTGCTCGCGGTGCTGGGTGCTCAGTGCTCGGGGTGCTCGGTGCTCAGTACTCAGGGTGCTGGGTGCTCAGTGCTCGAGGTGCTCAGTACTCAGGGTGCTGTGTGTTCAGTGCTCAGGGTGCTGGGTGCTCAGTACTCAGGGTGCTCGGTGCTTAGTACTCAGTGTCCTGGGTGCTCAGTACTCCGGGTGCTGGGTGCTCAGTGCTCAAGGTGCTGGGTGCTCAGTACTCAGTGTGCTCATTGCTCATTGTGCAGGGTGCTCAGTACTCAGGGTGCTGGGTGCTCAGTGCTCAGGGTGCTCGGTGCTCGGGGCGCTGGGTGCTCAGTGCTCGGGGGTGCTCGGAGCTCAGTACTCAGGGTGCTGGGTGCTCAGTGCTCAGGGTGCTGGGTGCTCAGTACTCAGGGTGCTGGGTGCTCAGCGCTCGGGGTGCTGGGTGCTCAGTGCTCAGGGTGCTGGGTGCTCAGTACTCAGGGTGCTGGGTGCTCAGTACTCGGGGTGCTGGGTGCTCACTGCCTCAGGGTGCTGGGTGCTCAGTACTCAGGGTGCTGGGTGCTCAGTACTCGGGTGCTAGGTGCTCAGTGCTCAGGGTGCTGGGTGCTCAGTGCTCGGGGGTGCTGGGTACTCAGTGCTCAGTACTCAGGGTGCTGGGTGCTCAGTGCTCGGGGTGCTGGGTGCTCAGTACTCAGGGTGCTGGGTGCTCAGTACTCCGGGTGCTGGGTGCTCAGTTCTCGGGGTGCTCGGTGCTCAGTACTCAGTGATCAGGGTGCTCAGTGGTCAGTGCTCAGGGTGCTGGGTGTTCAGTACTCAGGGTGCTGCGTGCTCAGTACTCAGGGTGCTGGGTTCTTAGTGGTCAGGGTGCTGGGTGCTCAGTACTCGGGGGTGCTCGGTGCTCAGTGCTCAGGGTGCTGGGTGCTCAGTACTCAGGGTGCTGGGTACTCAGTGCTCAGGGTGCTCGGTGCTCAGTACTCGGGGTGCTGGGTGCTCATTCTCGGGGTGCTGGGTGCTCAGTGTTCAGGGTGCTGGGTGCTCAGTACTCAGGGTGCTGGGTGCTCAGTGCTCAGGGTGTTGGGTGCCTCAGTACTCAGGGTGCTGGGTGCTCAGTCCTTAGGGTGCTGGGTGCTCAGTACTCAGGGTGCTGGGAGCTCAGTGCTCAGGGTGATCGGTGCTCAGTACTCAGGGTGCTCAGTACTCAGGTGCTGGGTGCTCAGTGCTCGGGGTGCTGGGTGCTCAGTACTGAGGGTGCTGGGTGCTCAGTGCTTTGGGTTCTGGGTGCTCACTGT
>NW_024544669.1:0-57872 GCF_018167655.1 Microtus oregoni
AATGAGCACCCAGCAGCCCGAGCACTGAGCACCCAGCTCCCTGAGTACTGAGCACCGAGCACCCTGAGTACTGAGCAGCCAGCACCCTGAGAACTGAGCACCCAGCGTACTGAGCACCGAGCACCCAGCACCATGAGTACTGAGCACCCAGCACCCCGAGCACTGAGCACCCAGCACCCTGAGTACTGGGCACCGAGCACCCAGAGTACTGAGCACCCAGCACCTCGAGCACTGAGCACCCAGCACCCCGAGCACTGAGCACCCAGCACCCCGAGCAACGAGCACCCTGAGTACTTAGCACCGAGCACCCTGAGCACTGAGCACCCAGCACCCTGAGCACTGAGGACCCAGCACCCTGAGCACCGAGCACCCAGCACCCTGAGTACTGAGCACCCAGCACCCCGAGTACTGAGCACCCAGCACCCCGAGCACTGAGCACACAGCACCCCGAGCACTGAGCACCCAGCACCCTGAGCACTGAACACACAGCACCCTGAGTACTGAGCACCCCGAGCACTGAGCACACAGCACCCTGAGTACTGAGCACCGAGCACCCCGAGCACTGAGAACCCAGCACCCCGAGTACTGAGCACCCAGCACCCCGAATACTGAGCACCCAGCAACCTGAGCACCGCGCAGCCAGCACCCTGAGCACTGAGCACCCATCACCCTGAGCACTGAGCACCCAGCACCCCGAGCACTGAGCACCCAGCACCCCGTGCACTGAGCACCCAGCACCCCGAGCACTGAGCACCCAGCACCCTGAGTACTGAGCACCCAGCACCCTGAGTACTGAGCACCCAGCACCCTGAGCACTGAGCACACAGCACCCTGAGTACTGAGCACCCAACACCCCAAGCACTGAGCACCCGAGCACCCTGAGTACTGAGCACCCAGCACTCTGAGCACTGAGCACCCAGCACCCTGAGCACTGAGCACCCAGCACCCCGAGCACTGAGGACCCAGCACCCTGAGCACTGAGCACCCAGCACCCCGAGCACTGAGCACTGAGCACCCTGCGTACTGAGCACCGAGCACCCTGAGTACTGAGCACCCAGCACCCTGAGTACTGAGCACCCAGCACCCTGAGTACTGAGCACCCAGCACCCCGAGCATGGAGCACCCAGCACCCTGAGCACTGAGCACCCAGCACCCTGAGCACTGAGCACCCAGCACCCTGAGCACTGAGCACCCAGCACCCTGAGCACTGAGCACCCAGCACCCTGAGTACTGAGCACCCAACGTACTGATCACCGAGCACCCTGAGCACTGAGCACCCAGCACCCTGAGTACTGAGCACCCAGCACCCTGAGCAATGTGCACCCGAGTACTGACTACCCAGCACCTTGAGCACTGAGCACCGAGCACCCCGAGCACTGATCACCCAGCACCCGGAGTACTGAGCACCCAGCACCCTGAGTACTAAGCACCGAGCACCCTGAGTACTGAGCACCCAGCACCCTGAGCACTGAACACACAGCACCCTGAGTACTGAGCACCCCGAGCACTGAGCACCCAGCACCCCGAGCACTGAGCACCCAGCACCCCGAGCACTGAGCAGCCAGCACCCTGAGTACTGAGCACCCAGCACCCTGTGTACTGAGCACCCAGCACCCCGAGCACTGAGTACCCAGCACCCTGAGCACTGAGCACCCAGCACCCTGAGCACTAAGCACCCAGCACCCGGAGCACTGAGCACCCAGCACCCTGAGTACTGAGCACTGAGCACCCAGCACCCCGAGCACTGAGGACCCAGCACCCTGAGTACTGAGCACTGAGCACCCCAGCACCCCGAGCACTGAGCACCCAGGACCCTGAGAACTGAGCACCCAGCACCCTGAGCACTGAGCACACAGCACCCTGAGTACTGAGCACCCAACACCCCAAGCCCTGAGCACCCGAGCACCCTGAGTACTGATCACCCAGCACTCTGAGCACTGAGCACCCAGCACCCTGAGCACTGAGCACCCAGCACCCCGAGCACTGAGGACCCAGCACCCTGAGCACTGAGCACCCAGCACCCCGAGCACTGAGCACTGAGCACCCTGCGTACTGAGCACCGAGCACCCTGAGTACTGAGCACCCAGCACCCTGAGTACTGAGCACCCAGCACCCTGAGTACTGAGCACCCAGCACCCTGAGTACTGAGCACCCAGCGTACTGAGCACCGAGCACCCTGAGCACTGAGCACCCAGCACCCTGAGTACTGAGCACCCAGCACCCTGAGTACTGAGCACCCAGCACCCTGAGTACTGAGCACCCAGCGTACTGAGCACCGAGCACCCTGAGCACTGAGCACCCAGCATTCTGAGTACTGAGCACCCAGCACCCCGAGCATGGAGCACCCAGCACCCTGAGCACCGAGCACCCAGCACCCTGAGCACTGAGCACCCAGCACCCTGAGCACTGAGCACCCAGCACCCCGAGCACTGAGCACCCAGCACCCTGAGCACTGAGCACCCTGAGTACTGAGCACCCAGCACCCTGAGCACTGAGCACCGAGCACCCTGAGCACTGAGCACCCAGCACCCTGAGGACTGAGCACCCAGCACCCCGAGCACTGAGCACCCAGCACCCTGAGCACTGAGCACCCTGAGTACTGAGCACTGAGCACCCTGAGTACTTAGCCATGAGCACCCTGAGTACTGAGCACAAAGCACCATTAGTACTGAGCACCCAGCACCCTGAGCACTGAGCACCGAGCACCCTGAGCACTGAGCACCCAGCACCCTGAGCACTGAGCACCCAGCACCCTGAGCACTGAGCACCCAGCACCCTGAGTACTGAGCACCCTGAGTACTGAGCACCCAGCACCCTGAGCACTGAGCACCCAGCACCCCGAGCACTGAGCACCCAGCACCCTGAGGACTGAGCACCCAGCACCCCGAGCACTGAGCACCCAGCACCCTGAGCACTGAGCACCCTGAGTACTGAGCACTGAGCACCGAGCACCCCGAGCACTGAGCACCCAGCACCCCGAGAACTGAGCACCCAGCACCAAGAGCACTGAGCACCCAGCACCCTGAGCACTGAGCACCCAGCACCCTGAGCACTGAGCACCCAGCACCCCGAGCACTGAGCACCCAGCACCCCGTGCACTGAGCACCCAGCACCCCGAGCACTGAGCACCCAGCACCCTGAGTACTGAGCACCCAGCACCCTGAGTACTGAGCACCCAGCACCCTGAGCACTGAGCACACAGCACCCTGAGTACTGAGCACCCAACACCCCAAGCACTGAGCACCCGAGCACCCTGAGTACTGAGCACCCAGCACTCTGAGCACTGAGCACCCAGCACCCTGAGCACTGAGCACCCAGCACCCCGAGCACTGAGGACCCAGCACCCTGAGCACTGAGCACCCAGCACCCCGAGCACTGAGCACTGAGCACCCTGCGTACTGAGCACCGAGCACCCTGAGTACTGAGCACCCAGCACCCTGAGTACTGAGCACCCAGCACCCTGAGTACTGAGCACCCAGCACCCTGAGTACTGAGCACCCAGCGTACTGAGCACCGAGCACCCTGAGCACTGAGCACCCAGCACCCTGAGTACTGAGCACCCAGCACCCTGAGTACTGAGCACCCAGCACCCTGAGTACTGAGCACCCAGCGTACTGAGCACCTAGCACCCTGAGCACTGAGCACCCAGCATCCTGAGTACTGAGCACCCAGCACCCCGAGCATGGAGCACCCAGCACCCTGAGCACCGAGCACCCAGCACCCTGAGCACTGAGCACCCAGCACCCTGAGCACTGAGCACCCAGCACCCTGAGCACTGAGCACCCAGCACCCTGAGTACTGAGCACCCAACGTACTGATCACCGAGCACCCTGAGCACTGAGCACCCAGCACCCTGAGTACTGAGCACCCAGCACCCTGAGCAATGTGCACCCGAGTACTGACTACCCAGCACCTTGAGCACTGAGCACCGAGCACCCCGAGCACTGATCACCCAGCACCCGGAGTACTGAGCACCCAGCACCCTGAGTACTATGCACCGAGCACTTTGAGTACTGAGCACCCAGCACCCTGAGCACTGAACACACAGCACCCTGAGTACTGAGCACCCCGAGCACTGAGCACCCAGCACCCCGAGCACTGAGCACCCAGCACCCCGAGCACTGAGCACCCAGCACCCTGAGTACAGAGCACCCAGCACCCTGAGTACTGAGCACCCAGCACCCCGAGCACTGAGTACCCAGCACCCTGAGCACTGAGCACCCAGCACCCTGAGCACTAAGCACCCAGCACCCGGAGCACTGAGCACCCAGCACCCTGAGTACTGAGCACTGAGCACCCAGCACCCCGAGCACTGAGGACCCAGCACCCTGAGTACTGAGCACTGAGCACCCAGCACCCCGAGCACTGAGCACCCAGGACCCTGAGAACTGAGCACCCAGCAACCGAGTACTGAGCACCCAGCACCCTGAGTACTGAGCACCTAGCACCCCGAGCACTGAGCACCCAGCAACCTGAGTACTGAGCACCCAGCACCCTGAGCACTGAGCACCGAGCACCCTGAGCACTGAGCACCCAGCACCCTGAGGACTGAGCACCCAGCACCCCAAGCACTGAGCACCCAGCACCCTGAGCACTGAGCACCCTGAGTACTGAGCACTGAGTACCCTGAGTACTTAGCCATGAGCACCCTGAGTACTGAGCACAAAGCACCATTAGTACTGAGCACCCAGCACCCTGAGCACTGAGCACCGAGCACCCTGAGCACTGAGCACCCAGCACCCTGAGCACTGAGCACCCAGCACCCTGAGCACTGAGCACCCAGCACCCTGAGTACTGAGCACCCTGAGTACTGAGCACCCAGCACCCTGAGCACTGAGCACCCAGCACCCCGAGGACTGAGCACCCAGCACCCTGAGCACTGAGCACCCAGCACCCTGAGCACTGAGCACCCAGCACCCTGAGCACTGAGCACCCAGCACCCTGAGTACTGAGCACCCTGAGTACTGAACACCCAGCACCCTGAGCACTGAGCACCCAGCACCCCGAGCACTGAGCACCCAGCACCCTGAGGACTGAGCACCCAGCACCCCGAGCACTGAGCACCCAGCACCCTGAGCACTGAGCACCCTGAGTACTGAGCACTGAGCACCGAGCACCCCGAGCACTGAGCACCCAGCACCCCGAGAACTGAGCACCCAGCACCAAGAGCACTGAGCACCCAGCACCCTGAGCACTGAGCACCCAGCACCCTGAGCACTGAGCACCCAGCACCCCGAGCACTGAGCACCCAGCACCCCGTGCACTGAGCACCCAGCACCCCGAGCACTGAGCACCCAGCACCCTGAGTACTGAGCACCCAGCACCCTGAGTACTGAGCACCCAGCACCCTGAGCACTGAGCACACAGCACCCTGAGTACTGAGCACCCAACACCCCAAGCCCTGAGCACCCGAGCACCCTGAGTACTGATCACCCAGCACTCTGAGCACTGAGCACCCAGCACCCTGAGCACTGAGCACCCAGCACCCCGAGCACTGAGGACCCAGAACCCTGAGCACTGAGCACCCAGCACCCCGAGCACTGAGCACTGAGCACCCTGCGTACTGAGCACCGAGCACCCTGAGTACTGAGCACCCAGCACCCTGAGTACTGAGCACCCAGCACCCTGAGTACTGAGCACCCAGTGTACTGAGCACCGAGCACCCTGAGCACTGAGCACCCAGCACCCTGAGTACTGAGCACCCAGCACCCTGAGTACTGAGCACCCAGCACCCTGAGTACTGAGCACCCAGCGTACTGAGCACCGAGCACCCTGAGCACTGAGCACCCAGCATTCTGAGTACTGAGCACCCAGCACCCCGAGCATGGAGCACCCAGCACCCTGAGCACCGAGCACCCAGCACCCTGAGCACTGAGCACCCAGCACCCTGAGCACTGAGCACCCAGCACCCCGAGCACTGAGCACCCAGCACCCTGAGCACTGAGCACCCTGAGTACTGAGCACCCAGCACCCTGAGCACTGAGCACCGAGCACCCTGAGCACTGAGCACCCAGCACCCTGAGGACTGAGCACCCAGCACCCCGAGCACTGAGCACCCAGCACCCTGAGCACTGAGCACCCTGAGTACTGAGCACTGAGCACCCTGAGTACTTAGCCATGAGCACCCTGAGTACTGAGCACAAAGCACCATTAGTACTGAGCACCCAGCACCCTGAGCACTGAGCACCGAGCACCCTGAGCACTGAGCACCCAGCACCCTGAGCACTGAGCACCCAGCACCCTGAGCACTGAGCACCCAGCACCCTGAGTACTGAGCACCCTGAGTACTGAGCACCCAGCACCCTGAGCACTGAGCACCCAGCACCCCGAGCACTGAGCACCCAGCACCCTGAGGACTGAGCACCCAGCACCCCGAGCACTGAGCACCCAGCACCCTGAGCACTGAGCACCCTGAGTACTGAGCACTGAGCACCGAGCACCCCGAGCACTGAGCACCCAGCACCCCGAGAACTGAGCACCCAGCACCAAGAGCACTGAGCACCCAGCACCCTGAGCACTGAGCACCCAGCACCCTGAGCACTGAGCACCCAGCACCCCGAGCACTGAGCACCCAGCACCCCGTGCACTGAGCACCCAGCACCCCGAGCACTGAGCACCCAGCACCCTGAGTACTGAGCACCCAGCACCCTGAGTACTGAGCACCCAGCACCCTGAGCACTGAGCACACAGCACCCTGAGTACTGAGCACCCAACACCCCAAGCACTGAGCACCCGAGCACCCTGAGTACTGAGCACCCAGCACTCTGAGCACTGAGCACCCAGCACCCTGAGCACTGAGCACCCAGCACCCCGAGCACTGAGGACCCAGCACCCTGAGCACTGAGCACCCAGCACCCCGAGCACTGAGCACTGAGCACCCTGCGTACTGAGCACCGAGCACCCTGAGTACTGAGCACCCAGCACCCTGAGTACTGAGCACCCAGCACCCTGAGTACTGAGCACCCAGCACCCTGAGTACTGAGCACCCAGCGTACTGAGCACCGAGCACCCTGAGCACTGAGCACCCAGCACCCTGAGTACTGAGCACCCAGCACCCTGAGTACTGAGCACCCAGCACCCTGAGTACTGAGCACCCAGCGTACTGAGCACCTAGCACCCTGAGCACTGAGCACCCAGCATCCTGAGTACTGAGCACCCAGCACCCCGAGCATGGAGCACCCAGCACCCTGAGCACCGAGCACCCAGCACCCTGAGCACTGAGCACCCAGCACCCTGAGCACTGAGCACCCAGCACCCTGAGCACTGAGCACCCAGCACCCTGAGTACTGAGCACCCAACGTACTGATCACCGAGCACCCTGAGCACTGAGCACCCAGCACCCTGAGTACTGAGCACCCAGCACCCTGAGCAATGTACACCCGAGTACTGACTACCCAGCACCTTGAGCACTGAGCACCGAGCACCCCGAGCACTGATCACCCAGCACCCGGAGTACTGAGCACCCAGCACCCTGAGTACTATGCACCGAGCACTTTGAGTACTGAGCACCCAGCACCCTGAGCACTGAACACACAGCACCCTGAGTACTGAGCACCCCGAGCACTGAGCACCCAGCACCCCGAGCACTGAGCACCCAGCACCCCGAGCACTGAGCACCCAGCACCCTGAGTACAGAGCACCCAGCACCCTGAGTACTGAGCACCCAGCACCCCGAGCACTGAGTACCCAGCACCCTGAGCACTGAGCACCCAGCACCCTGAGCACTAAGCACCCAGCACCCGGAGCACTGAGCACCCAGCACCCTGAGTACTGAGCACTGAGCACCCAGCACCCCGAGCACTGAGGACCCAGCACCCTGAGTACTGAGCACTGAGCACCCAGCACCCCGAGCACTGAGCACCCAGGACCCTGAGAACTGAGCACCCAGCAACCGAGTACTGAGCACCCAGCACCCTGAGTACTGAGCACCTAGCACCCCGAGCACTGAGCACCCAGCAACCTGAGTACTGAGCACCCAGCACCCTGAGCACTGAGCACCGAGCACCCTGAGCACTGAGCACCCAGCACCCTGAGGACTGAGCACCCAGCACCCCAAGCACTGAGCACCCAGCACCCTGAGCACTGAGCACCCTGAGTACTGAGCACTGAGTACCCTGAGTACTTAGCCAGGAGCACCCTGAGTACTGAGCACAAAGCGCCATTAGTACTGAGCACCCAGCACCCTGAGCACTGAGCACCGAGCACCCTGAGCACTGAGCACCCAGCACCCTGAGCACTGAGCACCCAGCACCCTGAGCACTGAGCACCCAGCACCCTGAGTACTGAGCACCCTGAGTACTGAGCACCCAGCACCCTGAGCACTGAGCACCCAGCACCCCGAGGACTGAGCACCCAGCACCCTGAGGACTGAGCACCCAGCACCCCGAGCACTGAGCACCCAGCACCCTGAGCACTGAGCACCCTGAGTACTGAGCACTGAGCACCGAGCACCCCGAGCACTGAGCACCCAGCACCCCGAGCACTGAGCACCCAGCACCAAGAAAACTGAGCACCCAGCACCCTGAGCACTGAACACCCAGCACCCTGAGCACTGAGCACCCAGCACCCCGAGCACTGAGCACCCAGCACCCCGTGCACTGAGCACCCAGCACCCCGAGCACTGAGCACCCAGCACCCTGAGTACTGAGCACCCAGCACCCTGAGTACTGAGCACCCAGCACCCTGAGCACTGAGCACACAGCACCCTGAGTACTGAGCACCCAACACCCCAAGCACTGAGCACCCGAGCACCCTGAGTACTGAGCACCCAGCACTCTGAGCACTGAGCACCCAGCACCCTGAGCACTGAGCACCCAGCACCCCGAGCACTGAGGACCCAGCACCCTGAGTACTGAGCACCCAGCACCCCGAGCACTGAGCACTGAGCACCCTGCGTACTGAGCACCGAGCACCCTGAGTACTGAGCACCCAGCACCCTGAGTACTGAGCACCCAGCACCCTGAGTACTGAGCACCCAGCACCCTGAGTACTGAGCACCCAGCGTACTGAGCACCGAGCACCCTGAGCACTGAGCACCCAGCACCCTGAGTACTGAGCACCCAGCACCCTGAGTACTGAGCACCCAGCACCCTGAGTACTGAGCACCCAGCGTACTGAGCACCGAGCACCCTGAGCACTGAGCACCCAGCACCCTGAGTATTGAGCACCCAGCACCCGAGCACTGAGCACCCAGCACCCTGAGCACTGAGCAACCAGCACCCTGAGCACTGAGCACCCAGCACCCTGAGCACTGAGCACCCAGCACCCGAGCACTGAGCACCCAGCACCCTGAGCACTGAGCAACCAGCACCCTGAGCACTGAGCACCCAGCACCCTGAGCACTGAGCACCCAGCACCCTGAGCACTGAGCACCCAGCACCCTGAGTACTGAGCACCCAGCACCCGAGCACTGAGCACCCAGCACCCTGAGTACTGAGCACCCAGCACCCTGAGCACTGAGCACCCAGCACCCTGAGCGCTGAGCACCCAGCACCCTGAGCACTGAGCACACAGCACCCTGAGTAGTCAGCACCCAACGTACTGAGCACCGAGCACCCCGAGCACTGAGCACCCCGCACCCTGAGTACTGAGCTCCGAGCACCCCGAGCACTGAGCACCCAGCACCCCGAGCACTGAGCACTGAGCACCCTGCATACTGAGCACCGAGCACCCTGAGTACTGAGCACTCAGCACCCTGAGTACTGAGCACCCAGCACCCTGAGTACTGAGCACCCAGCACACTGAGTACTGAGCACCCAGCGTACTGAGCACCGAGCACCCTGAGCACTGAGCACCCAGCACCCTGAGTACTGAGCACCCAGCACCCTGAGTACTGAGCACCCAGCACCCTGAGTACTGAGCACCCAGCGTACTGAGCACCGAGCACCCTGAGCACTGAGCACCCAGCACCCTGAGTACTGAGCACCCAGCACCCCGAGCACTGAGCACCCAGCACCCTGAGCACTGAGCAACCAGCACCCTGAGCACTGAGCACCCAGCACCCTGAGCACTGAGCACCCAGCACCCTGAGTACTGAGCACACAGCACCCCGAGTACTGAGCACCCAGCACCCCGAGCACTGAGCACGCAGCAACCCGAGCACTGAGCACCCAGCACCCCGAGCACTGAGCACCCAGCACCCCGAGCACTGAGCACTCAGCACCCTGAGCACTGAGCACCCAGCACCCTGAGCACTGAGCACCCAGCACCCCGAGCACTGCGCACCCAGCACCCTGAGTACTGAGCACCCAGCACCCTGAGCACTGAGCACCCAGCACCCTGAGCGCTGAGCACCCAGCACCCTGAGCACTGAGCACACAGCACCCTCAGTATTCAGCACCCAACGTACTGAGCACCGAGCACCCCGAGCACTGAGCACCCCGCACCCTGAGTACTGAGCTCCGAGCACCCCGAGCACTGAGCACCCAGCGCCCCGAGCACTGAGCACCCAGAACCCCGAGCCCTGAGCACCCAGCACCCCGAGGACTGAGCACCCAGCACCCCGAGCACTGAGCACCCAGCACCCCGAGCATTGAGCACCCAGCACCCTGAGTACTGAGCACCCAGCACCCTGAGTACTGAGCACCCAGCACCCTGAGCATTGAGCACCCAGCACCCTGAGTACTGAGCACCCAACACCCCAAGCACTGAGCACCCTGAGTACTGAGCAGCCAGCCCCATGAGAACTGAGCACCCAGCGTACTGAGCACCGAGAACCCAGCACCATGAGTACTGAGCACCCAGCACCCCGAGCACTG
The DNA here is from genome assembly GCF_018167655.1 of Microtus oregoni. Taxonomy (NCBI): domain Eukaryota; kingdom Metazoa; phylum Chordata; class Mammalia; order Rodentia; family Cricetidae; genus Microtus; species Microtus oregoni. Next base: position 10,758 of record NW_024544669.1, read on the forward strand.
AGCACCCAGCACCCTGAGTACTGAGCACCGAGCACCCAGAGTACTGAGCACCCAGCACCCCGAGCACTGAGCACCCAGCACCCCGAGCACTGAGCACCCAGCACCCCGAGCAACGAGCACCCTGAGTACTAAGCACCGAGCACCCTGAGCACTGAGCACCCAGCACCCTGAGCACTGAGGACCCAGCACCCTGAGCACCGAGCACCCAGCACCCTGAGTACTGAGCACCCAGCACCCCGAGTACTGAGCACCCAGCACCCCGAGCACTGAGCACACAGCACCCCGAGCACTGAGCACCCAGCACCCTGAGCACTGAACACACAGCACCCTGAGTACTGAGCACCCCGAGCACTGAGCACACAGCACCCTGAGTTCTGAGCACCGAGCACCCCGAGCACTGAGAACCCAGCACCCCGAGTACTGAGCACCCAGCACCCGAATACTGAGCACCCAGCAACCTGAGCACCGCGCAGCCAGCACGCTGAGCACTGAGCACCCATCACCCTGAGCACTGAGCACCCAGCACCCTGAGTACTGAGCACCGAGCACCCCGAGTACTGAGCACCCAGCACCCCGAGCACTGAGCACCGAGCACCCCGAGCACTGAGCACCCAGCACCCCGAGCACTGAGCACCCAGCACCAAGAGCACTGAGCACCCAGCACCCTGAGCACTGAGCACCCAGCACCCTGAGAACTGAGCACCCAGCACCCCGAGCACTGAGCACCCAGCACCCCGTGCACTGAGCACCCAGCACCCCGAGCAATGAGCACCCAGCACCCTGAGTACTGAGCACCCAGCACCCTGAGTACTGAGCACCCAGCACCCTGAGCACTGAGCACACAGCATCCTGAGTACTGAGCACCCAACACCCCAAGCACTGAGCACCCGAGCACCCTGAGTACTGAGCACCCAGCACTCTGAGCACTGAGCACCCAGCATCCTGAGCACTGAGCACCCAGCACCCCGAGCACTGAGGACCCAGCACCCTGAGCACTGAGCACCCAGCACCCTGAGTACTGAGCACCCAGCGTACTGAGCACCGAGCACCCTGAGCACTGAGCACCCAGCACCCTGAGTACTGAGCACCCAGCACCCCGAGCACTGAGCACCCAGCACCCCGAGCACCGAGCACCCAGCACCCTGAGCACTGAGCACCCAGCACCCTGAGCACTGAGCACCCAGCACCCTGAGCACTGAGCACCCAGCACACTGAGTACTGAGCACCCAACGTACTGATCACCGAGCACCCTGAGCACTGAGCACCCAGCACCCTGAGTACTGAGCACCCAGGACCCTGAGCAATGTGTACCCGAGTACTGACTACCCAGCACTTGAGCGCTGAGCACCGAGCACCCCGAGCACTGATCACCCAGCACCCGGAGTACTGAGCACCCAGCACCCTGAGTACTAAGCACTGAGCACCCTGAGTACTGAGCACCCAGCACCCTGAGCACAGAACACACAGCACCCTGAGTACTGAGCACCCCGAGCACTGAGCACCCAGCACCCCGAGCACTGAGCACCCAGCACCCCGAGCACTGAGCACCCAGCACCCTGAGTACTGAGCACCCAGCACCCTGAGTACTGAGCACCCAGCACCCCGAGCACTGAGTACCCAGCACCCTGAGCACTGAGCACCCAGCACCCTGAGCACTAAGCACCCAGCACCCTGAGCACTGAGCACCCAGCACCCTGAGTACTGAGCACTGAGCACCCAGCACCCCGAGCACTGAGCACCCAGCACCCTGAGTACTGAGCACTGAGCACCCAGCACCCCGAGCACTGAGCACCCAGGACCCTGAGAACTGAGCACCCAGCACCCGAGTACTGAGCACCCAGCACACTTAGTACTGAGCCCCTAGCACCCCGAGCACTGAGCACCCAGCAACCTGAGTACTGAGCACCCAGCACCCTGAGCACTGAGCACCGAGCACCCTGAGCACTGAGCACCCAGCACCCTGAGGAATGAGCACCCAGCACCCCGAGCACTGAGCACCCAGCACCCTGAGCACTGAGCACCCTGAGTACTGAACACTGAGCACCCTGAGTACTGAGCCATGAGCACCCTGAGTACTGAGCACAAAGCACCATTAGTACTGAGCACCCAGCACCCTGAGCACTGAGCACCGAGCACCCTGAGCACTGAGCACCCAGGACCCTGAGCACTGAGCACCCAGCACCCTGACCACTGAGCACCCAGCACCCTGAGTACTGAGCACCCTGAGTACTGAGCACCCAGCACCCTGAGCACTGAGCACCCAGCACCCCGAGCATTGAGCACCCAGCACCCTGAGCACTGAGCACCCAGCACCCCGAGCACTGAGCACCCAGCACCCTGAGCACTGAGCACCCTGAGTACTGAGCACTGAGCACCGAGCACCCCGAGCACTGAGCACCCAGCACCCCGAGCACTGAGCACCCAGCACCAAGTGCACTGAGCACCCAGCACCCTGAGCACTGAGCACCCAGCACCCTGAGCACTGAGCACCCAGCACCCCGAGCACTGAGCACCCAGAACCCCGTGCACTGAGCACCCAGCACCCCGAGCACTGAGCACCCAGCACCCTGAGTACTGAGCACCCAGCACCCTGAGTACTGAGCACCCAGCACCCTGAGCACTGAGCACACAGCACCCTGAGTACTTAGCACCCAACAGCCCAAGCACTGAGCACCCGAGCACCCTGAGTACTGAGCACCCAGCACTCTGAGCACTGAGCACCCAGCACCCTGAGCACTGAGCAACCAGCACCCCGAGCACTGAGGACCCAGCACCCTGAGCACTGAGGACCCAGCACCCCAAGCACTGAGCACTGAGCACCCTGCGTACTGAGCACCGAGCACCCTGAGTACTGAGCACCCAGCACCCTGAGTACTGAGCACCCAGCACCCTGAGTACTGAGCACCCAGCACCCTGAGTACTGAGCACCCAGCGTACTGAGCACCGAGCACCCTGAGCACTGAGCACCCAGCACCCTGAGTACTGAGCACCCAGCACCCTGAGTACTGAGCACCCAGCACCCTGAGTACTGAGCACCCAGCGTACTGAGCACCGAGCACCCTGAGCACTGAGCACCCAGCACCCTGAGTACTGAGCACCCAGCACCCCGAGCACTGAGCACCCAGAACCCTGAGCACTGTGCAACCAGCACCCTGAGCACTGAGCACCCAGCACCCTGAGCACTGAGCACCCAGCACCCTGAGTACTGAGCACCCAACGTACTGATCACCGAGCACCCTGAGCACTGAGCACCCAGCACCCTGAGAACTGAGCACCCAGCACCCTGAGCAATGTGCACCCGAGTACTGACTACCCAGCACCTTGAGCACTGAGCACCGAGCACCCCGAGCACTGATCACCCAGCACCCGGAGTACTGAGCACCCAACACCCCAAGCACTGAGCACCCTGAGTACTGAGCAGCCAGCACCATGAGAACTGAGCACCCAGCGTACTGAGCACCGAGAACCCAGCACCATGAGTACTGAGCACCCAGCACCCCGAGCACTGAGCACCCAGCACCCTGAGTACTGAGCACCGAGCACCCAGAGTACTGAGCACCCAGCACCCCGAGCACTGAGCACCCAGCACCCCGAGCACTGAGCACCCAGCACCCCGAGCAACGAGCACCCTGAGTACTAAGCACCGAGCACCCTGAGCACTGAGCACCCAGCACCCTGAGCACTGAGGACCCAGCACCCTGAGCACCGAGCACCCAGCACCCTGAGTACTGAGCACCCAGCACCCCGAGTACTGAGCACCCAGCACCCCGAGCACTGAGCACACAGCACCCCGAGCACTGAGCACCCAGCACCCTGAGCACTGAACACACAGCACCCTGAGTACTGAGCACCCCGAGCACTGAGCACACAGCACCCTGAGTACTGAGCACCGAGCACCCCGAGCACTGAGAACCCAGCACCCCGAGTACTGAGCACCCAGCACCCGATTACTGAGCACCCAGCAACCTGAGCACCGCGCAGCCAGCACGCTGAGCACTGAGCACCCATCACCCTGAGCACTGAGCACCCAGCACCCTGAGTACTGAGCACCGAGCACCCCGAGTACTGAGCACCCAGCACCCCGAGCACTGAGCACCGAGCACCCCGAGCACTGAGCACCCAGCACCCCGAGCACTGAGCACCCAGCACCAAGAGCACTGAGCACCCAGCACCCTGAGCACTGAGCACCCAGCACCCTGAGAACTGAGCACCCAGCACCCCGAGCACTGAGCACCCAGCACTCCGTGCACTGAGCACCCAGCACCCCGAGCAATGAGCACCCAGCACCCTGAGTACTGAGCACCCAGCACCCTGAGTACTGAGCACCCAGCACCCTGAGCACTGAGCACACAGCATCCTGAGTACTGAGCACCCAACACCCCAAGCACTGAGCACCCGAGCACCCTGAGTACTGAGCACCCAGCACTCTGAGCACTGAGCACCCAGCATCCTGAGCACTGAGCACACAGCACCCCGAGCACTGAGGACCCAGCATCCTGAGCACTGAGCACCCAGCACCCTGAGTACTGAGCACCCAGCGTACTGAGCACCGAGCACCCTGAGCACTGAGCACCCAGCACCCTGAGTACTGAGCACCCAGCACCCCGAGCACTGAGCACCCAGCACCCCGAGCACCGAGCACCCAGCACCCTGAGCACTGAGCACCCAGCACCCTGAGCACTGAGCACCCAGCACCCTGAGCACTGAGCACCCAGCACACTGAGTACTGAGCACCCAACGTACTGATCACCGAGCACCCTGAGCACTGAGCACCCAGCACCCTGAGTACTGAGCACCCAGGACCCTGAGCAATGTGTACCCGAGTACTGACTACCCAGCACTTGAGCGCTGAGCACCGAGCACCCCGAGCACTGATCACCCAGCACCCGGAGTACTGAGCACCCAGCACCCTGAGTACTAAGCACTGAGCACCCTGAGTACTGAGCACCCAGCACCCTGAGCACAGAACACACAGCACCCTGAGTACTGAGCACCCCGAGCACTGAGCACCCAGCACCCCGAGCACTGAGCACCCAGCACCCCGAGCACTGAGCACCCAGCACCCTGAGTACTGAGCACCCAGCACCCTGAGTACTGAGCACCCAGCACCCCGAGCACTGAGTACCCAGCACCCTGAGCACTGAGCACCCAGCACCCTGAGCACTAAGCACCCAGCACCCTGAGCACTGAGCACCCAGCACCCTGAGTACTGAGCACTGAGCACCCAGCACCCCGAGCACTGAGCACCCAGCACCCTGAGTACTGAGCACTGAGCACCCAGCACCCCGAGCACTGAGCACCCAGGACCCTGAGAACTGAGCACCCAGCACCCGAGTACTGAGCACCCAGCACACTGAGTACTGAGCCCCTAGCACCCCGAGCACTGAGCACCCAGCAACCTGAGTACTGAGCACCCAGCACCCTGAGCACTGAGCACCGAGCACCCTGAGCACTGAGCACCCAGCACCCTGAGGAATGAGCACCCAGCACCCCGAGCACTGAGCACCCAGCACCCTGAGCACTGAGCACCCTGAGTACTGAACACTGAGCACCCTGAGTACTGAGCCATGAGCACCCTGAGTACTGAGCACAAAGCACCATTAGTACTGAGCACCCAGCACCCTGAGCACTGAGCACCGAGCACCCTGAGCACTGAGCACCCAGGACCCTGAGCACTGAGCACCCAGCACCCTGACCACTGAGCACCCAGCACCCTGAGTACTGAGCACCCTGAGTACTGAGCACCCAGCACCCTGAGCACTGAGCACCCAGCACCCCGAGCACTGAGCACCCAGCACCCTGAGGACTGAGCACCCAGCACCCCGAGCACTGAGCACCCAGCACCCTGAGCACTGAGCACCCTGAGTACTGAGCACTGAGCACCGAGCACCCCGAGCACTGAGCACCCAGCACCCCGAGCACTGAGCACCCAGCACCAAGTGCACTGAGCACCCAGCACCCTGAGCACTGAGCACCCAGCACCCTGAGCACTGAGCACCCAGCACCCCGAGCACTGAGCACCCAGAACCCCGTGCACTGAGCACCCAGCACCCCGAGCACTGAGCACCCAGCACCCTGAGTACTGAGCACCCAGCACCCTGAGTACTGAGCACCCAGCACCCTGAGCACTGAGCACACAGCACCCTGAGTACTGAGCACCCAACAGCCCAAGCACTGAGCACCCGAGCACCCTGAGTACTGAGCACCCAGCACTCTGAGCACTGAGCACCCAGCACCCTGAGCACTGAGCACCCAGCACCCCGAGCACTGAGGACCCAGCACCCTGAGCACTGAGGACCCAGCACCCCGAGCACTGAGCACTGAGCACCCTGCGTACTGAGCACCGAGCACCCTGAGTACTGAGCACCCAGCACCCTGAGTACTGAGCACCCAGCACCCTGAGTACTGAGCACCCAGCACCCTGAGTACTGAGCACCCAGCGTACTGAGCACCGAGCACCCTGAGCACTGAGCACCCAGCACCCTGAGTACTGAGCACCCAGCACCCTGAGTACTGAGCACCCAGCACCCTGAGTACTGAGCACCCAGCGTACTGAACACCGAACACCCTGAGCACTGAGCACCCAGCACCCTGAGTACTGAGCACCCAGCACCCCGAGCACTGAGCACCCAGAACCCTGAGCACTGTGCAACCAGCACCCTGAGCACTGAGCACCCAGCACCCTGAGCACTGAGCACCCAGCACCCTGAGTACTGAGCACCCAACGTACTGATCACCGAGCACCCTGAGCACTGAGCACCCAGCACCCTGAGAACTGAGCACCCAGCACCCTGAGCAATGTGCACCCGAGTACTGACTACCCAGCACCTTGAGCACTGAGCACCGAGCACCCCGAGCACTGATCACCCAGCACCCGGAGTACTGAGCACCCAACACCCCAAGCACTGAGCACCCGAGCACCCTGAGTACTGAGCACCCAGCACTCTGAGCACTGAGCACCCAGCACCCTGAGCACTGAGCACCCAGCACCCCGAGCACTGAGGACCCAGCAACCTGAGCACTGAGCACCCAGCACCCCGAGCACTGAGCACTGAGCACCCTGCGTACTGAGCACCGAGCACCCTGAGTACTGAGCACCCAGCACCCTGAGTACTGAGCACCCAGCACCCTGAGTACTGAGCACCCAGCACCCTGAGTACTGAGCACCCAGCGTACTGAGCACCGAGCACCCTGAGCACTGAGCACCCAGCACCCTGAGTACTGAGCACCCAGCACCCCGAGCACTGAGCACCCAGCACCCCGAGCACCGAGCACCCAGCACCCTGAGCACTGAGCACCCAGCACCCTGAGCACTGAGCACCCAGCACCCTGAGCACTGAGCACCCAGCACCCTGAGTACTGAGCACCCAACGTACTGATCACCGAGCACCCTGAGCACTGAGCACCCAGCACCCTGAGTACTGAGCACCCAGCACCCTGAGCACTGAACACACAGCACCCTGAGTACTGAGCACCCCGAGCACTGAGCACCCAGCACACCGAGCACTGAGCACCCAGCACCCCGAGCACTGAGCACCCAGCACCCTGAGCACTGAGCACCAAGCACCCTGAGCACTGAGCACCCAGCACCCTGAGCACTGAGCACCAAGCACCCTGAGCACTGAGCACCCAGCACCCTGAGTACTGAGCACCCAGCGTACTGAGCACCGAGCACCCCGAGCACTGAGCACCCAGCACCCTGAGTACTGAGCACCCAGCACCCCGAGCACTGAGCATTGAGCACCCAGCACCCTGAGAACTGAGCACCCAGCACCCGAGGACTGAGCACCCAGCACCCTGAGTACTGAGCACCCAGCACCCCGAGCACTGAGCACCCAGCACCCTGAGTACTGAGCACCCAGCACCCTGAGCACTGAGCACCGAGCACCCTGAGCACTCAGCACCCAGCACCCTGAGGACTGAGCACCCAGCACCCCAAGCACTGAGCACCCAGCACCCTGAGCACTGAGCACCCTGAGTACTGAGCACTGAGCACCCTGAGTACTGAGCCATGAGCACCCTGAGTACTGAGCACAAAGCACCATTAGTACTGAGCACCCAGCACCCTGAGCACTGAGCACCGAGCACCCTGAGCACTGAGCACCCAGCACCCTGAGCACTGAGCACCCAGCACCCTGAGCACTGAGCACCCAGCACCCTGAGTACTGAGCACCCTGAGTACTGAGCACCCAGCACGCTGAGCACTGAGCACCCAACACCCGATCACTGAGCACCCAGCACCCTGAGGACTGAGCACCCAGCACCCCGAGCACTGAGCACCCAGCACCCTGAGCACTGAGCACCCAACGTACTGATCACCGAGCACCCTGAGCACTGAGCACCCAGCACCCTGAGTACTGAGCACCCAGCACCCTGAGCAATGTGCACCCGAGTACTGACTACCCAGCACCTTGAGAATTGAGCACCGAGCACCCCGAGCACTGATCACCCAGCACCCGGAGTACTGAGCACCCAGCACGCTGAGTACTAAGCACCGAGCACCCTGAGTACTGAGCACCCAGCACCCTGAGCACTGAACACACAGCACCCTGAGTACTGAGCACCCCGAGCACTGAGCACCCAGCACCCCGAGCACTGAGCACCCAGCACCCCGAGCACTGAGCACCCAGCACCCTGAGTACTGAGCACCCAGCACCCTGAGTACTGAGCACCCAGCACCCCGAGCACTGAGTACCCAGCACCCTGAGCACTGAGCACCCAGCACCCTGAGCACTAAGCACCCAGCACCCTGAGCACTGAGCACCCAGCACCCTGAGTACTGAGCACTGAGCACCCAGCACCCCGAGCACTGAGCACCCAGCACCCTGAGTACTGAGCACTGAGCACCCAGCACCCCGAGCACTGAGCACCCAGCACCCTGAGAACTGAGCACCCAGCACCCGAGTACTGAGCACCCAGCACCCTGAGTACTGAGCACCCAGCACCCCGAGCACTGAGCACCCAGCACCCTGAGTATTGAGCACCCAGCACCCTGAGCACTGAGCACCGAGCACCCTAAGCACTGAGCACCCAGCACCCTGAGGACTGAGCACCCAGCACCCCGAGCACTGAGCACCCAGCACCCTGAGCACTGAGCACCCTGAGTACTGAGCACTGAGCACCCTGAGTACTGAGCCATGAGCACCCTGAGTACTGAGCACAAAGCACCATTAATACTGAGCACCCAGCACCCTGAGCACTGAGCACCGAGCACCCTGAGCACTGAGCACCCAGCACCCTGAGCACTGAGCACCCAGCACCCTGAGCACTGAGCACCCAGCACCCTGAGTACTGAGCACCCTGAGTACTGAGCACCCAGCACCCTGAGCACTGAGCACCCAGCACCCCGAGCACTGAGCACCCAGCACCCTGAGGACTGAGCACCCAGCACCCCGAGCACTGAGCACCCAGCACCCTGAGCACTGAGCACCCGGAGTACTGAGCACTGAGCACCCTGAGTACTGAGCAATGAGCACCCTGAGTACTGAGCACCCAGCACCCTGAGTACTGAGCACCCTGTGTACTGAGCACCCAGCACCCTGAGCACTGAGCACCCAGCACCCCGAGCACTGAGCACCCAGCACCCTGAGCACTGAGCACCCTGAGTACTGAGCACTGAGCACCCTGAGTACTGAGCACTGAGCACCCTGAGGACAGAGCACCCAGCACCCTGAGTATTGAGCACCCAGCACCCTGAGCAATGAGCACCCTGAGTTCTGAGCACCCAGCACCCTGAGCACTGAGCACCGAGCACCCTGAGTTCTAAGCACCGAGCACCCTGAGTACTGAGCACCCAGTACCCTGAGCACTGAACACACAGCACCCTGAGTACTGAGCACCCAGCACCCTGAGCACTGAGCACCCAGCACCCTGAGTACTGAGCACCCAGCACCCTGAGTACTGAGCACCCAGCACCCTGAGTACTGAGCATCCAGCACCCCGTGCACTGAGCACCCAGCGCCCTGAGTACTGAGCACTGAGCACCCAGCACCCCGAGCACTGAGCACTCAGCACCCTGTGTACTGAGCAGAGAGTACCCAGCATGCCGAGCACTGAGCACACAGCACCCTGAGCACTGAGCACTCAGCACCCCGAGCACTGAGCACACAGCACCCTGAGTACTGAGCACCCAGCACCCCGAGCACTGAGTACCCAGCACCCTGAACACTGAGCACCCAGCACCCTGAGCACTAAGCACCCAGCACCCTGAGCACTGAGCACCCAGCACCCTGAGTACTGAGCACTGAGCACCCAGCACCCCGAGCACTGAGCACCCAGCACCCTGAGTACTGAGCACTGAGCACCCAGCACCCCGAGCACTGAGCACCCAGCACCCTGAGAACTGAGCACCCAGCACCCGAGTACTGAGCACCCAGCACCCTGAGTACTGAGCACCCAGCACCCCGAGCACTGAGCACCCAGCACCCTGAGTACTGAGCACCCAGCACCCTGAGCACTGAGCACCGAGCACCCTAAGCACTGAGCACCCAGCACCCTGAGGACTGAGCACCCAGCACCCCGAGCACTGAGCACCCAGCACCCTGAGCACTGAGCACCCTGAGTACTGAGCACTGAGCACCCTGAGTACTGAGCCATGAGCACCCTGAGTACTGAGCACAAAGCACCATTAGTACTGAGCACCCAGCACCCTGAGCACTGAGCACCGAGCACCCTGAGCACTGAGCACCCAGCACCCTGAGCACTGAGCACCCAGCACCCTGAGCACTGAGCACCCAGCACCCTGAGTACTGAGCACCCTGAGTACTGAGCACCCAGCACCCTGAGCACTGAGCACCCAGCACCCCGAGCACTGAGCAAACAGCACCCTGAGGACTGAGCACCCAGCACCCCGAGCACTGAGCACCCAGCACCCTGAGCACTGAGCACCCGGAGTACTGAGCACTGAGCACCCTGAGTACTGAGCAATGAGCACCCTGAGTACTGAGCACCCAGCACCCTGAGTACTGAGCACCCTGTGTACTGAGCACCCAGCACCCAGAGCACTGAGCACCCAGCACCCCGAGCACTGAGCACCCAACACCCTGAGCACTGAGCACCCTGAGTACTGAGCACTGAGCACCCTGAGTACTGAGCACTGAGCACCCTGAGGACAGAGCACCCAGCACCCTGAGTATTGAGCACCCAGCACCCTGAGCAATGAGCACCCTGAGTTCTGAGCACCCAGTACCCTGAGCACTGAACACACAGCACCCTGAGTACTGAGCACCCAGTACCCTGAGCACTGAACACACAGCACCCTGAGTACTGAGCACCCAGCACCCTGAGCACTGAGCACCCAGCACCCTGAGTACTAAGCACCCAGCACCCTGAGTACTGAGCACCCAGCACCCTGAGCACTGAGCACCCAGCACGCTGAGTACTGAGCACTGAGCACCCTGAGTACTGACCACCGAGCACCCTGAGCACTGAGCACCCAGCATGCTGAGTACTGAGCACTGAGCACTCTGAGTACTGAGCACCGAGCACCCGGAGTACTGAGCACCCAGCACTCTGAGCACTGAGCACCCAGCACCCTGAGCACTGAGCACCCAGCACCCCGAGCACTGAGCACCCAGCACCCTGAGCACTGAGCACCCAGCACCCCGAGCACTGAGCACTGAGCACCCTAAGTACTGAGCACTGAGCACCCTGAGTACTAAGCACCCAGCACCCTGAGTACTGAGCACCCAGCACCCTGAGTACTGAGCACCCAGCTCCCTGAGTACTGAGAATCCAGCGTACTGAGCACCAAGCACCCCGAGCACTGAGCACCCAGCACCCTGAGTACTGAGCACCGAGCACCCTGAGTACTGAGCACCCAGCACCCTGAGTAATGAGCACCCAGCCTACTGAGCACCGAGCACCCAGCACCCTGAGTACTGAGCACCCAGCACCATGAGCACTGAGCACCCAGCACCCTGAGTACTGAGCACTGAGCACCCTGAGTACTGAGCACCGAGCACCCCGAGCACTGAGCACCCAGAACCCCGAGCACGGAGCACCCAGCTATCTGAGCACCGAGCACCCAGGACCCTGAGCACTGAGCACCAAGCACCCTGAGCACTGAGCACCCAGCACCCTGAGTACTGAGCACCCAACGTACTGAGCACCGGGCACCCTGCGCACTGAGCACCCAGCACCCTGAGTACTGAGGACCCAGAACCCTGAGCAATGAGCACCCTGAGTACTGAGCACCCAGCACCTTGAGCACTGAGCACGGAGCACCCCAAGCACTGAGCACCCAGCACCCGGAGTACTGAGCACCCAGCACCCTGAGTACTAAGCACCGAGCACCCTGAGTACTGAGCACCCAGCACCCTGAGCACTGAACACACAGAACACTGAGTACTGAGCACCCCGAGCACTGAGCACCCAGCACCCTGAGTACAGAGCACCGAGCACCCCGAGCACTGAGCACCCAGCACCCTGAGCACTGAGCACCCAGCAGCCCGAGCACTGAGCACCCAGCACCCTGAGTACTGAGCACCCAGCACCCTGAGTACTGAGCACCCAGCACCCCGAGCACTGAGTACCCAGCACCCTGAGCACTGAGCACCCAGGACCCTGAGCACTGAGCACCCAGCACCACGAGCACTGAGCACCCAGCACCCTGAGTACTGAGCACTGAGCACCCAGCACCCCGAGCACTGAGCACCCAGCACCCTGAGTACTGAGCACTGAGCACCTAGCACCCCGAGCACTGAGCACCCAGCACCCTGAGCACTGAGCACCCAGCACCCGAGTACTGATCACCCAGCACCCTGAGTACTGAGCACCCCGCACCCTGAGTACTGAGCACCCAGCACCCCGAGTACTGAGCACCCAGCACCCTGAGCACTGAGCACCCAGCACCCTGAGCACTGAGCACCCAGCACCCCGAGCACTGCGCACCCAGCACCCTGAGTACTGAGCACCCAGCACCTTGAGCACTGAGCACCCAGCACCCTGAGTAGTGAGCACCCAACGTACTGAGCACCGAGCACCCCGAGCACTGAGCACCCAGCACCCTGAGTACTGATCACCGAGGACCCCGAGCACTGAGCACCCATCACCCTGAGTACTGAGCTCCGAGCACCCCGAGCACTGAGCACCCAGCGCCCCGAGCACTGAGCACCCAGCGCCCCGAACACTGAGCACCCAGAACCCAGAGCACTGAGCACCCAGCACCCCGAGCACTGAGCACCCAGCACCCCGAGCAATGAGCTCCCAGCACCCTGAGTACTGAGCACCCAGCACCCCGAGTACTGACCACCCAGCAACGTGAGCACCGAGCCGCAAGCACCCCAAGCACTGAGCACACAGCACCCTGAGCACTGAGCACCCAGCACCCTGAGTACTGAGCACTGAGCACCGCGAGTACTGAGCACCCAGCACCCCGAGCACTGAGCACCGAGCATCCCGAGCACTGAGCACCCAGCACCCCGAGCACTGAGCACCCAGCACCCCGAGCACTGAGCACCCAGCACCCTGAGCACTGAGCACCCAGCACCCTGAGCACTGAGCAGCCAGCACTCTGAGCACTGAGCACCCAGCACCCTGAGTACTGAGCACCCAGAACCCTGAGCACTGAGCACCCAGCACCCTGAGTACTGAGCACCCAACACCCCAAGCACTGAGCACCCTGAGTACTGAGCACCCAGCACCCCAAGCACTGAGCACCCTGAGTACTGAGCACCCAGCACCCTGAGTAATGAGCACCCAGCACCCCGAGCACTGAGCACACAGCACCCTGAGTACTGAGCACTGAGCACCCTGAGTACTGAGCAGCCAGCACCCTGAGTACTGAGCACCCAGCGTACTGAGCACCGAGCACCCAGCACCCTGAGTACTGAGCACCCAGCACCCTGAGCACTGAGCACCCTGCACCCTGAGTACTGAGCACCGAGCACCCCGAGTACTGAGCACCCAGCACCCCGAGCACTGAGCACCCAGCACCCCGAGCACTGAGCACCCAGCACCCCGAGCACTGAGCACCCAGCACCCAGAGCACTGAGCACCCAGCACCCTGAGCACTGAGCACCCAGCACCCCAAGCACCGAGCACCCTGAGTACTAAGCACCGAGCACCCTGAGCACTGAGAACCCAGCACCCTGAGCACTGAATACCCAGCACCCTGAGCACTGAGCACCCAGCACCCTGAGCACTGAGCACCCAGCACCTCGAGCTCTGAGCACCCAGCACCCTGAGTACTGAGCACTGAGCACCCAGCACCCCGAGCACTGAGCACCTAGCACCCTGAGTACTGAGCACTGAGCACCCAGCACCCCGAGCACTGAGCACCCAGCACCCTGAGCACTGAGCACCCAGCACCCGAGTACTGATCACCAAGCACCCTGAGTACTGAGCACCCCGCACCCTGAGTACTGAGCACCCAGCACCCTGAGTACTGAGCACCCAGCACCCTGAGCACTGAGCACCCAGCACCCTGAGCACTGAGCACCCAGCACCCCAAGCACTGCGCACCCAGCACCCTGAGTACTGAGCACCCAACACCCTGAGGACTGAGCACCCAGCACCCTGAGTAGTGAGCACCCAACGTACTGAGCACCGAGCACCCCGAGCACTGAGCACCCAGCACCCTGAGTACTGAGCACCGAGCACCCCGAGCACTGAGCACTGAGCACCCCGAGTACTGAGCACCCAGCAACGTGAGCACTGAGCCGCAAGCACCCCGAGCACTGAGCACCCAGCACCCTGAGCACTGAGCACCCAGCACCCTGAGTACTGAGCACTGAGCACCCCGAGTACTGAGCACCCAGCACCCTGAGCACTGAGCACCGAGCATCCCGAGCACTGAGCACCCAGCACCCCGAGCACTGAGCACCCAGCACCCCGAGCACTGAGCACCCCACACCCTGAGCACTGAGCACCCAGCACCCTGAGCACTGAGCAGCCAGCACCCCTAGCAATGAGCACCTAGCACCCTGAGCACTGAGCACCCAGCACCCCGAGCACTGCGCACCCAGCACCCTGAGTACTGAGCACCCAGCACCTTGAGCACTGAGCACCCAGCACCCTGAGTAGTGAGCACCCAACGTACTGAGCACCGAGCACCCCGAGCACTGAGCACCCAGCACCCTGAGTACTGATCACCGAGCACCCCGAGCACTGAGCACCCATCACCCTGAGTACTGAGCTCCGAGCACCCCGAGCACTGAGCACCCAGCGCCCCGAGCACTGAGCACCCAGCGCCCCGAACACTGAGCACCCAGAACCCAGAGCACTGAGCACCCAGCACCCCGAGCACTGAGCACCCAGCACCCCGAGCAATGAGCTCCCAGCACCCTGAGTACTGAGCACCCAGCACCCCGAGTACTGACCACCCAGCAACGTGAGCACCGAGCCGCAAGCACCCCAAGCACTGAGCACACAGCACCCTGAGCACTGAGCACCCAGCACCCTGAGTACTGAGCACTGAGCACCGCGAGTACTGAGCACCCAGCACCCCGAGCACTGAGCACCGAGCATCCCGAGCACTGAGCACCCAGCACCCCGAGCACTGAGCACCCAGCACCCCGAGCACTGAGCACCCAGCACCCTGAGCACTGAGCACCCAGCACCCTGAGCACTGAGCAGCCAGCACTCTGAGCACTGAGCACCCAGCACCCTGAGTACTGAGCACCCAGAACCCTGAGCACTGAGCACCCAGCACCCTGAGTACTGAGCACCCAACACCCCAAGCACTGAGCACCCTGAGTACTGAGCACCCAGCACCCCAAGCACTGAGCACCCTGAGTACTGAGCACCCAGCACCCTGAGTAATGAGCACCCAGCACCCCGAGCACTGAGCACACAGCACCCTGAGTACTGAGCACTGAGCACCCTGAGTACTGAGCAGCCAGCACCCTGAGTACTGAGCACCCAGCGTACTGAGCACCGAGCACCCAGCACCCTGAGTACTGAGCACCCAGCACCCTGAGCACTGAGCACCCTGCACCCTGAGTACTGAGCACCGAGCACCCCGAGTACTGAGCACCCAGCACCCCGAGCACTGAGCACCCAGCACCCCGAGCACTGAGCACCCAGCACCCCGAGCACTGAGCACCCAGCACCCAGAGCACTGAGCACCCAGCACCCTGAGCACTGAGCACCCAGCACCCCAAGCACCGAGCACCCTGAGTACTAAGCACCGAGCACCCTGAGCACTGAGAACCCAGCACCCTGAGCACTGAATACCCAGCACCCTGAGCACTGAGCACCCAGCACCCTGAGCACTGAGCACCCAGCACCTCGAGCTCTGAGCACCCAGCACCCTGAGTACTGAGCACTGAGCACCCAGCACCCCGAGCACTGAGCACCTAGCACCCTGAGTACTGAGCACTGAGCACCCAGCACCCCGAGCACTGAGCACCCAGCACCCTGAGCACTGAGCACCCAGCACCCGAGTACTGATCACCCAGCACCCTGAGTACTGAGCACCCCGCACCCTGAGTACTGAGCACCCAGCACCCTGAGTACTGAGCACCCAGCACCCTGAGCACTGAGCACCCAGCACCCTGAGCACTGAGCACCCAGCACCCCAAGCACTGCGCACCCAGCACCCTGAGTACTGAGCACCCAACACCCTGAGGACTGAGCACCCAGCACCCTGAGTAGTGAGCACCCAACGTACTGAGCACCGAGCACCCCGAGCACTGAGCACCCAGCACCCGGAGTACTGAGCACCGAGCACCCCGAGCACTGAGCACTGAGCACCCCGAGTACTGAGCACCCAGCAACGTGAGCACTGAGCCGCAAGCACCCCGAGCACTGAGCACCCAGCACCCTGAGCACTGAGCACCCAGCACCCTGAGTAATGAGCACTGAGCACCCCGAGTACTGAGCACCCAGCACCCTGAGCACTGAGCACCGAGCATCCCGAGCACTGAGCACCCAGCACCCCGAGCACTGAGCACCCAGCACCCCGAGCACTGAGCACCCCACACCCTGAGCACTGAGCACCCAGCACCCTGAGCACTGAGCAGCCAGCACCCCGAGCACTGAGCACCTAGCACCCCGAGCACTGAGCACTGAGCACCCCGAGTACTGAGCACCCAGCACCCTGAGCACTGAGCACCGAGCACCCTGAGCACTGAGCACCCAGCACCCTGAGGACTGAGCACCCAGCACCCCGAGCACTGAGCACCCAGCACCCTGAGCACTGAGCACCCTGAGTACTGAGCACTGAGCACCCTGAGTACTGAGCCATGAGCACCCTGAGTACTGAGCACAAAGCACCATTAGTACTGAGCACCCAGCACCCTGAGCACTGAGCACCGAGCACCCTGAGCACTGAGCACCCAGGACCCTGAGCACTGAGCACCCAGCACCCTGACCACTGAGCACCCAGCACCCTGAGTACTGAGCACCCTGAGTACTGAGCACCCAGCACCCTGAGCACTGAGCACCCAGCACCCCGAGCACTGAGCACCCTGCACCCTGAGGACTGAGCACCCAGCACCCCGAGCACTGAGCACCCAGCACCCTGAGCACTGAGCACCCTGAGTACTGAGCACTGAGCACCGAGCACCCCGAGCACTGAGCACCCAGCACCCCGAGCACTGAGCACCCAGCACCAAGTGCACTGAGCACCCAGCACCCTGAGCACTGAGCACCCAGCACCCCGAGCACTGAGCACCCAGCACCCCGAGCACTGAGCACCCAGAACCCCGTGCACTGAGCACCCAGCACCCCGAGCACTGAGCACCCAGCACCCTGAGCACTGAGCACCCAGCACCCTGAGCACTGAGCACACAGCACCCTGAGTACTGGGCACCCAACAGCCCAAGCACTGAGCACCCGAGCACCCTGAGTACTGAGCACCCAGCACTCTGAGCACTGAGCACCCAGCACCCTGAGCACTGAGCACCCAGCACCCCGAGCACTGAGGACCCAGCACCCTGAGCACTGAGGACCCAGCACCCCGAGCACTGAGCACTGAGCACCCTGCGTACTGAGCACCGAGCACCCTGAGTACTGAGCACCCAGCACCCTGAGTACTGAGCACCCAGCACCCTGAGTACTGAGCACCCAGCACCCTGAGTACTGAGCACCCAGCGTACTGAGCACCGAGCACCCTGAGCACTGAGCACCCAGCACCCTGATCACTGAACACACAGAACCCTGAGTACTGAGCACCCCGAGCACTGAGCACCCAGCACCCTGAGTACAGAGCACCGAGCACCCCGAGCACTGAGCACCCAGCACCCCGAGCACTGAGCACCCAGCAGCCCGAGCACTGAGCACCCAGCACCCTGAGTACTGAGCACCCAGCACCCTGAGTACTGAGCACCCAGCACCCCGAGCACTGAGTACCCAGCACAGTGAGCACTGAGCACCCAGGACCCTGAGCACTGAGCACCCAGCACCCCGAGCACTGAGCACCCAGCACCCTGAGTACTGAGCACTGAGCACCCAGCACCCCGAGCACTGAGCACCCAGCACCCTGAGTACTGAGCACTGAGCACCTAGCACCCCGAGCACTGATCACCCAGCACCCTGAGCACTGAGCACCCAGCACCCGAGTACTGATCACCCAGCACCCTGAGTACTGAGCACCCCGCACCCTGAGTACTGAGCACCCAGCACCCCGAGTACTGAGCACCCAGCACCCTGAGCACTGAGCACCCAGCACCCTGAGCACTGAGCACCCAGCACCCCGAGCAATGCGCACCCAGCACCCTGAGTACTGAGCACCCAGCACCTTGAGCACTGAGCACCCAGCACCCTGAGTAGTGAGCACCCAACGTACTGAGCACCGAGCACCCCGAGCACTGAGCACCCAGCACCCTGAGTACTGAGCACCGAGCACCCCGAGCACTGAGCACCCATCACCCTGAGTACTGAGCTCCGAGCACCCCGAGCACTGAGCACACAGCGCCCCGAGCACTGAGCACCCAGCGCCCCGAACACTGAGCACCCAGAACCCAGAGCACTGAGCACCCAGCACCCCGAGCACTGAGCACCCAGCACCCCGAGCAATGAGCTCCCAGCACCCTGAGTACTGAGCACCCAGCACCCCGAGTACTGACCACACAGCAACGTGAGCACCGAGCCGCAAGCACCCCAAGCACTGAGCACACAGCACCCTGAGCACTGAGCACCCAGTACCCTGAGTACTGAGCACTGAGCACCGCGAGTACTGAGCACCCAGCACCCCGAGCACTGAGCACCGAGCATCCCGAGCACTGAGCACCCAGCACCCCGAGCACTGAGCACCCAGCACCCCGAGCACTGAGCACCCAGCACCCTGAGCACTGAGCACCCAGCACCCTGAGCACTGAGCAGCCAGCACTCTGAGCACTGAGCACCCAGCACCCTGAGTACTGAGCACCCAGAACCCTGAGCACTGAGCACCCAGCACCCTGAGTACTGAGCACCCAACACCCCAAGCACTGAGCACCCTGAGTACTGAGCACCCAGCACCCCAAGCACTGAGCACCCTGAGTACTGAGCACCCAGCACCCTGAGTAATGAGCACCCAGCACCCCGTGCACTGAGCACCCAGCACCCCGAGCACTGAGCACCCAGCACCCTGAGCACTGAGCACCCAGCACCCCGAGCACTGAGCACCCAGAACCCCGTGCACTGAGCACCCAGCACCCCGAGCACTGAGCACCCAGCACCCTGAGCACTGAGCACCCAGCACCCTGAGCACTGAGCACACAGCACCCTGAGTACTGGGCACCCAACAGCCCAAGCACTGAGCACCCGAGCACCCTGAGTACTGAGCACCCAGCACTCTGAGCACTGAGCACCCAGCACCCTGAGCACTGAGCACCCAGCACCCCGAGCACTGAGGACCCAGCACCCTGAGCACTGAGGACCCAGCACCCCGAGCACTGAGCACTGAGCACCCTGCGTACTGAGCACCGAGCACCCTGAGTACTGAGCACCCAGCACCCTGAGTACTGAGCACCCAGCACCCTGAGTACTGAGCACCCAGCACCCTGAGTACTGAGCACCCAGCGTACTGAGCACCGAGCACCCTGAGCACTGAGCACCCAGCACCCTGAGTACTGAGCACCCAGCACCCTGAGTACTGAGCACCCAGCACCCTGAGTACTGAGCACCCAGCGTACTGAGCACCGAGCACCCTGAGCACTGAGCACCCAGCACCCTGAGTACTGAGCACCCAGCACCCCGAGCACTGAGCACCCAGCACCCTGAGCACTGTGCAACCAGCACCCTGAGCACTGAGCACCCAGCACCCTGAGCACTGAGCACCCAGCACCCTGAGTACTGAGCACCCAACGTACTGATCACCGAGCACCCTGAGCACTGAGCACCCAGCACCCTGAGCAATGTGCACCCGAGTACTGACTACCCAGCACCTTGAGCACTGAGCACCGAGCACCCTGAGCACTGATCACCCAGCACCCGGAGTACTGAGCACCCAGCACCCTGAGTACTAAGCTCCGAGCACCCTGAGTACTGAGCACCCAGCACCCTGAGCACTGAACACACAGCACCCTGAGTACTGAGCACCCCGAGCACTGAGCACCCAGCACACCGAGCACTGAGCACCCAGCACCCCGAGCACTGAGCACCCAGCACCCTGAGTACTGAGCACCCAGCACCCTGAGTACTGAGCACCCAGCACCGCGAGCACTGAGTACCCAGCACCCTGAGCACTGAGCACCCAGCACCCTGAGAACTAAGCACCCAGCACCCTGAGCACTGAGCACCCAGCACCCTGAGTACTGAGTACTGAGCACCCAGCACCCCGAGCACTGAGCACCCAGAACCCTGAGTACTGAGCACTGAGCACCCAGCACCCCGAGCACTGAGCACCCAGCACCCTGAGAACTGAGCACCCAGCACCCGAGGACTGAGCACCCAGCACCCTGAGTACTGAGCACCCAGCACCCCGAGCACTGAGCACCCAGCACCCTGAGTACTGAGCACCCAGCACCCTGAGGACTGAGCACCCAGCACCCCAAGCACTGAGCACCCAGCACCCTGAGCACTGAGCACCCTGAGTACTGAGCACTGAGCACCCTGAGTACTGAGCCATGAGCACCCTGAGTACTGAGCACAAAGCACCATTAGTACTGAGCACCCAGCACCCTGAGCACTGAGCACCGAGCACCCTGAGCACTGAGCACCCAGCACCCTGAGCACTGAGCACCCAGCACCCTGAGCACTGAGCACCCAGCACCCTGAGTACTGAGCACCCTGAGTACTGAGCACACAGCACGCTGAGCACTGAGCACCCAGCACCCGAGCACTGAGCACCCAGCACCCTGAGGACTGAGCACCCAGCACCCCGAGCACTGAGCACCCAGCACCCTGAGCACTGAGCAACCTGAGTACTGAGCACTGAGCACCGAGCACCCCGAGCACTGAGCACCCAGCACCCCGAGCACTGAACACCCAGCACCAAGAGCACTGAGCACCCAGCACCCTGAGCACTGAGCACCCAGCACCCTGAGCACTGAGCACCCAGCACCCCGAGCACTGAGCACCCAGCACCCCGTGCACTGAGCACCCAGCACCCCGAGCACTGAGCACCCAGCACCCTGAGTACTGAGCACCCAACGTACTGAGCACCGGGCACCCTGAGCACTGAGCACCCAGCACCCTGAGTACTGAGGACCCAGAACCCTGAGCAATGAGCACCCTGAGTACTGAGGACCCAGCACCTTGAGCACTGAGCACGGAGCACCCCAAGCACTGAGCACCCAGCACCCGGAGTACTGAGCACCCAGCACCCTGAGTACTAAGCACCGAGCACCCTGAGTACTGAGCACCCAGCACCCTGATCACTGAACACACAGAACCCTGAGTACTGAGCACCCCGAGCACTGAGCACCCAGCACCCTGAGTACAGAGCACCGAGCACCCCGAGCACTGAGCACCCAGCACCCCGAGCACTGAGCACCCAGCAGCCCGAGCACTGAGCACCCAGCACCCTGAGTACTGAGCACCCAGCACCCTGAGTACTGAGCACCCAGCACCCCGAGCACTGAGTACCCAGCACAGTGAGCACTGAGCACCCAGGACCCTGAGCACTGAGCACCCAGCACCCCGAGCACTGAGCACCCAGCACCCTGAGTACTGAGCACTGAGCACCCAGCACCCCGAGCACTGAGCACCCAGCACCCTGAGTACTGAGCACTGAGCACCTAGCACCCCGAGCACTGAGCACCCAGCACCCTGAGCACTGAGCACCCAGCACCCGAGTACTGATCACCCAGCACCCTGAGTACTGAGCACCCCGCACCCTGAGTACTGAGCACCCAGCACCCCGAGTACTGAGCACCCAGCACCCTGAGCACTGAGCACCCAGCACCCTGAGCACTGAGCACCCAGCACCCCGAGCAATGCGCACCCAGCACCCTGAGTACTGAGCACCCAGCACCTTGAGCACTGAGCACCCAGCACCCTGAGTAGTGAGCACCCAACGTACTGAGCACCGAGCACCCCGAGCACTGAGCACCCAGCACCCTGAGTACTGAGCACCGAGCACCCCGAGCACTGAGCACCCATCACCCTGAGTACTGAGCTCCGAGCACCCCGAGCACTGAGCACACAGCGCCCCGAGCACTGAGCACCCAGCGCCCCGAACACTGAGCACCCAGAACCCAGAGCACTGAGCACCCAGCACCCCGAGCACTGAGCACCCAGCACCCCGAGCAATGAGCTCCCAGCACCCTGAGTACTGAGCACCCAGCACCCCGAGTACTGACCACCCAGCAACGTGAGCACCGAGCCGCAAGCACCCCAAGCACTGAGCACACAGCACCCTGAGCACTGAGCACCCAGTACCCTGAGTACTGAGCACTGAGCACCGCGAGTACTGAGCACCCAGCACCCCGAGCACTGAGCACCGAGCATCCCGAGCACTGAGCACCCAGCACCCCGAGCACTGAGCACCCAGCACCCCGAGCACTGAGCACCCAGCACCCTGAGCACTGAGCACCCAGCACCCTGAGCACTGAGCAGCCAGCACTCTGAGCACTGAGCACCCAGCACCCTGAGTACTGAGCACCCAGAACCCTGAGCACTGAGCACCCAGCACCCTGAGTACTGAGCACCCAACACCCCAAGCACTGAGCACCCTGAGTACTGAGCACCCAGCACCCCAAGCACTGAGCACCCTGAGTACTGAGCACCCAGCACCCTGAGTAATGAGCACCCAGCACCCCGACCACTGAGCACACAGCACCCTGAGTACTGAGCACTGAGCACCCTGAGTACTGAGCAGCCAGCACCCTGAGTACTGAGCACCCAGCGTACTGAGCACCGAGCACCCAGCACCCTGAGTACTGAGCACCCAGCACCCTGAGCACTGAGCACCCAGCACCCTGAGTACTGAGCACTGAGCACCTAGCACCCCGAGCACTGATCACCCAGCACCCTGAGCACTGAGCACCCAGCACCCGAGTACTGATCACCCAGCACCCTGAGTAATGAGCACCCCGCACCCTGAGTACTGAGCACCCAGCACCCCGAGTACTGAGCACCCAGCACCCTGAGCACTGAGCACCCAGCACCCTGAGCACTGAGCACCCAGCACCCCGAGCAATGCGCACCCAGCACCCTGAGTACTGAGCACCCAGCACCTTGAGCACTGAGCACCCAGCACCCTGAGTAGTGAGCACCCAACGTACTGAGCACCGAGCACCCCGAGCACTGAGCACCCAGCACCCTGAGTACTGAGCACCGAGCACCCCGAGCACTGAGCACCCATCACCCTGAGTACTGAGCTCCGAGCACCCCGAGCACTGAGCACACAGCGCCCCGAGCACTGAGCACCCAGCGCCCCGAACACTGAGCACCCAGAACCCAGAGCACTGAGCAGCCAGCACCCCGAGCACTGAGCACCCAGCACCCCGAGCAATGAGCTCCCAGCACCCTGAGTACTGAGCACCCAGCACCCCGAGTACTGACCACCCAGCAACGTGAGCACCGAGCCGCAAGCTCCCCAAGCACTGAGCACACAGCACCCTGAGCACTGAGCACCCAGTACCCTGAGTACTGAGCACTGAGCACCGCGAGTACTGAGCACCCAGCACCCCGAGCACTGAGCACCGAGCATCCCGAGCACTGAGCACCCAGCACCCCGAGCACTGAGCACCCAGCACCCCGAGCACTGAGCACCCAGCACCCTGAGCACTGAGCACCCAGCACCCTGAGCACTGAGCAGCCAGCACTCTGAGCACTGAGCACCCAGCACCCTGAGTACTGAGCACCCAGAACCCTGAGCACTGAGCACCCAGCACCCTGAGTACTGAGCACCCAACACCCCAAGCACTGAGCAACCTGAGTACTGAGCACCCAGCACCCCAAGCACTGAGCACCCTGAGTACTGAGCACCCAGCACCCTGAGTAATGAGCACCCAGCACCCCGTGCACTGAGCACCCAGCACCCCGAGCACTGAGCACCCAGCACCCTGAGCACTGAGCACCCAGCACCCCGAGCACTGAGCACCCAGAACCCCGTGCACTGAGCACCCAGCACCCCGAGCACTGAGCACCCAGCACCCTGAGCACTGAGCACCCAGCACCCTGAGCACTGAGCACACAGCACCCTGAGTACTGGGCACCCAACAGCCCAAGCACTGAGCACCCGAGCACCCTGAGTACTGAGCACCCAGCACTCTGAGCACTGAGCACCCAGCACCCTGAGCACTGAGCACCCAGCACCCCGAGCACTGAGGACCCAGCACCCTGAGCACTGAGGACCCAGCACCCCGAGCACTGAGCACTGAGCACCCTGCGTACTGAGCACCGAGCACCCTGAGTACTGAGCACCCAGCACCCTGAGTACTGAGCACCCAGCACCCTGAGTACTGAGCACCCAGCACCCTGAGTACTGAGCACCCAGCGTACTGAGCACCGAGCACCCTGAGCACTGAGCACCCAGCACCCTGAGTACTGAGCACCCAGCACCCTGAGTACTGAGCACCCAGCACCCTGAGTACTGAGCACCCAGCGTACTGAGCACCGAGCACCCTGAGCACTGAGCACCCAGCACCCTGAGTACTGAGCACCCAGCACCCCGAGCACTGAGCACCCAGCACCCTGAGCACTGTGCAACCAGCACCCTGAGCACTGAGCACCCAGCACCCTGAGCACTGAGCACCCAGCACCCTGAGTACTGAGCACCCAACGTACTGATCACCGAGCACCCTGAGCACTGAGCACCCAGCACCCTGAGCAATGTGCACCCGAGTACTGACTACCCAGCACCTTGAGCACTGAGCACCGAGCACCCTGAGCACTGATCACCCAGCACCCGGAGTACTGAGCACCCAGCACCCTGAGTACTAAGCTCCGAGCACCCTGAGTACTGAGCACCCAGCACCCTGAGCACTGAACACACAGCACCCTGAGTACTGAGCACCCCGAGCACTGAGCACCCAGCACACCGAGCACTGAGCACCCAGCACCCCGAGCACTGAGCACCCAGCACCCTGAGTACTGAGCACCCAGCACCCTGAGTACTGAGCACCCAGCACCGCGAGCACTGAGTACCCAGCACCCTGAGCACTGAGCACCCAGCACCCTGAGAACTAAGCACCCAGCACCCTGAGCACTGAGCACCCAGCACCCTGAGTACTGAGTACTGAGCACCCAGCACCCCGAGCACTGAGCACCCAGAACCCTGAGTACTGAGCACTGAGCACCCAGCACCCCGAGCACTGAGCACCCAGCACCCTGAGAACTGAGCACCCAGCACCCGAGGACTGAGCACCCAGCACCCTGAGTACTGAGCACCCAGCACCCCGAGCACTGAGCACCCAGCACCCTGAGTACTGAGCACCCAGCACCCTGAGGACTGAGCACCCAGCACCCCAAGCACTGAGCACCCAGCACCCTGAGCACTGAGCACCCTGAGTACTGAGCACTGAGCACCCTGAGTACTGAGCCATGAGCACCCTGAGTACTGAGCACAAAGCACCATTAGTACTGAGCACCCAGCACCCTGAGCACTGAGCACCGAGCACCCTGAGCACTGAGCACCCAGCACCCTGAGCACTGAGCACCCAGCACCCTGAGCACTGAGCACCCAGCACCCTGAGTACTGAGCACCCTGAGTACTGAGCACACAGC
Source organism: Microtus oregoni (assembly GCF_018167655.1). Taxonomy (NCBI): domain Eukaryota; kingdom Metazoa; phylum Chordata; class Mammalia; order Rodentia; family Cricetidae; genus Microtus; species Microtus oregoni. The sequence goes on from NW_024544669.1 coordinate 36,798, forward strand.
ACGCTGAGCACTGAGCACCCAGCACCCGAGCACTGAGCACCCAGCACCCTGAGGACTGAGCACCCAGCACCCCGAGCACTGAGCACCCAGCACCCTGAGCACTGAGCAACCTGAGTACTGAGCACTGAGCACCGAGCACCCCGAGCACTGAGCACCCAGCACCCCGAGCACTGAACACCCAGCACCAAGAGCACTGAGCACCCAGCACCCTGAGCACTGAGCACCCAGCACCCTGAGCACTGAGCACCCAGCACCCCGAGCACTGAGCACCCAGCACCCCGTGCACTGAGCACCCAGCACCCCGAGCACTGAGCACCCAGCACCCTGAGTACTGAGCACCCAACGTACTGAGCACCGGGCACCCTGAGCACTGAGCACCCAGCACCCTGAGTACTGAGGACCCAGAACCCTGAGCAATGAGCACCCTGAGTACTGAGGACCCAGCACCTTGAGAACTGAGCACGGAGCACCCCAAGCACTGAGCACCCAGCACCCGGAGTACTGAGCACCCAGCACCCCGAGTACTGACCACCCAGCAACGTGAGCACCGAGCCGCAAGCACCCCAAGCACTGAGCACACAGCACCCTGAGCACTGAGCACCCAGTACCCTGAGTACTGAGCACTGAGCACCGCGAGTACTGAGCACCCAGCACCCCGAGCACTGAGCACCGAGCATCCCGAGCACTGAGCACCCAGCACCCCGAGCACTGAGCACCCAGCACCCCGAGCACTGAGCACCCAGCACCCTGAGCACTGAGCACCCAGCACCCTGAGCACTGAGCAGCCAGCACTCTGAGCACTGAGCACCCAGCACCCTGAGTACTGAGCACCCAGAACCCTGAGCACTGAGCACCCAGCACCCTGAGTACTGAGCACCCAACACCCCAAGCACTGAGCACCCTGAGTACTGAGCACCCAGCACCCCAAGCACTGAGCACCCTGAGTACTGAGCACCCAGCACCCTGAGTAATGAGCACCCAGCACCCCGACCACTGAGCACACAGCACCCTGAGTACTGAGCACTGAGCACCCTGAGTACTGAGCAGCCAGCACCCTGAGTACTGAGCACCCAGCGTACTGAGCACCGAGCACCCAGCACCCTGAGTACTGAGCACCCAGCACCCTGAGCACTGAGCACCCAGCACCCTGAGTACTGAGCACTGAGCACCTAGCACCCCGAGCACTGATCACCCAGCACCCTGAGCACTGAGCACCCAGCACCCGAGTACTGATCACCCAGCACCCTGAGTAATGAGCACCCCGCACCCTGAGTACTGAGCACCCAGCACCCCGAGTACTGAGCACCCAGCACCCTGAGCACTGAGCACCCAGCACCCTGAGCACTGAGCACCCAGCACCCCGAGCAATGCGCACCCAGCACCCTGAGTACTGAGCACCCAGCACCTTGAGCACTGAGCACCCAGCACCCTGAGTAGTGAGCACCCAACGTACTGAGCACCGAGCACCCCGAGCACTGAGCACCCAGCACCCTGAGTACTGAGCACCGAGCACCCCGAGCACTGAGCACCCATCACCCTGAGTACTGAGCTCCGAGCACCCCGAGCACTGAGCACACAGCGCCCCGAGCACTGAGCACCCAGCGCCCCGAACACTGAGCACCCAGAACCCAGAGCACTGAGCACCCAGCACCCCGAGCACTGAGCACCCAGCACCCCGAGCAATGAGCTCCCAGCACCCTGAGTACTGAGCACCCAGCACCCCGAGTACTGACCACCCAGCAACGTGAGCACCGAGCCGCAAGCTCCCCAAGCACTGAGCACACAGCACCCTGAGCACTGAGCACCCAGTACCCTGAGTACTGAGCACTGAGCACCGCGAGTACTGAGCACCCAGCACCCCGAGCACTGAGCACCGAGCATCCCGAGCACTGAGCACCCAGCACCCCGAGCACTGAGCACCCAGCACCCCGAGCACTGAGCACCCAGCACCCTGAGCACTGAGCACCCAGCACCCTGAGCACTGAGCAGCCAGCACTCTGAGCACTGAGCACCCAGCACCCTGAGTACTGAGCACCCAGAACCCTGAGCACTGAGCACCCAGCACCCTGAGTACTGAGCACCCAACACCCCAAGCACTGAGCAACCTGAGTACTGAGCACCCAGCACCCCAAGCACTGAGCACCCTGAGTACTGAGCACCCAGCACCCTGAGTAATGAGCACCCAGCACCCCGTGCACTGAGCACCCAGCACCCCGAGCACTGAGCACCCAGCACCCTGAGCACTGAGCACCCAGCACCCCGAGCACTGAGCACCCAGAACCCCGTGCACTGAGCACCCAGCACCCCGAGCACTGAGCACCCAGCACCCTGAGCACTGAGCACCCAGCACCCTGAGCACTGAGCACACAGCACCCTGAGTACTGGGCACCCAACAGCCCAAGCACTGAGCACCCGAGCACCCTGAGTACTGAGCACCCAGCACTCTGAGCACTGAGCACCCAGCACCCTGAGCACTGAGCACCCAGCACCCCGAGCACTGAGGACCCAGCACCCTGAGCACTGAGGACCCAGCACCCCGAGCACTGAGCACTGAGCACCCTGCGTACTGAGCACCGAGCACCCTGAGTACTGAGCACCCAGCACCCTGAGTACTGAGCACCCAGCACCCTGAGTACTGAGCACCCAGCACCCTGAGTACTGAGCACCCAGCGTACTGAGCACCGAGCACCCTGAGCACTGAGCACCCAGCACCCTGAGTACTGAGCACCCAGCACCCTGAGTACTGAGCACCCAGCACCCTGAGTACTGAGCACCCAGCGTACTGAGCACCGAGCACCCTGAGCACTGAGCACCCAGCACCCTGAGTACTGAGCACCCAGCACCCCGAGCACTGAGCACCCAGCACCCTGAGCACTGTGCAACCAGCACCCTGAGCACTGAGCACCCAGCACCCTGAGCACTGAGCACCCAGCACCCTGAGTACTGAGCACCCAACGTACTGATCACCGAGCACCCTGAGCACTGAGCACCCAGCACCCTGAGCAATGTGCACCCGAGTACTGACTACCCAGCACCTTGAGCACTGAGCACCGAGCACCCTGAGCACTGATCACCCAGCACCCGGAGTACTGAGCACCCAGCACCCTGAGTACTAAGCTCCGAGCACCCTGAGTACTGAGCACCCAGCACCCTGAGCACTGAACACACAGCACCCTGAGTACTGAGCACCCCGAGCACTGAGCACCCAGCACACCGAGCACTGAGCACCCAGCACCCCGAGCACTGAGCACCCAGCACCCTGAGTACTGAGCACCCAGCACCCTGAGTACTGAGCACCCAGCACCGCGAGCACTGAGTACCCAGCACCCTGAGCACTGAGCACCCAGCACCCTGAGAACTAAGCACCCAGCACCCTGAGCACTGAGCACCCAGCACCCTGAGTACTGAGTACTGAGCACCCAGCACCCCGAGCACTGAGCACCCAGAACCCTGAGTACTGAGCACTGAGCACCCAGCACCCCGAGCACTGAGCACCCAGCACCCTGAGAACTGAGCACCCAGCACCCGAGGACTGAGCACCCAGCACCCTGAGTACTGAGCACCCAGCACCCCGAGCACTGAGCACCCAGCACCCTGAGTACTGAGCACACAGCACCCTGAGGACTGAGCACCCAGCACCCCAAGCACTGAGCACCCAGCACCCTGAGCACTGAGCACCCTGAGTACTGAGCACTGAGCACCCTGAGTACTGAGCCATGAGCACCCTGAGTACTGAGCACAAAGCACCATTAGTACTGAGCACCCAGCACCCTGAGCACTGAGCACCGAGCACCCTGAGCACTGAGCACCCAGCACCCTGAGCACTGAGCACCCAGCACCCTGAGCACTGAGCACCCAGCACCCTGAGTACTGAGCACCCTGAGTACTGAGCACACAGCACGCTGAGCACTGAGCACCCAGCACCCGAGCACTGAGCACCCAGCACCCTGAGGACTGAGCACCCAGCACCCCGAGCACTGAGCACCCAGCACCCTGAGCACTGAGCAACCTGAGTACTGAGCACTGAGCACCGAGCACCCCGAGCACTGAGCACCCAGCACCCCGAGCACTGAACACCCAGCACCAAGAGCACTGAGCACCCAGCACCCTGAGCACTGAGCACCCAGCACCCTGAGCACTGAGCACCCAGCACCCCGAGCACTGAGCACCCAGCACCCCGTGCACTGAGCACCCAGCACCCCGAGCACTGAGCACCCAGCACCCTGAGTACTGAGCACCCAACGTACTGAGCACCGGGCACCCTGAGCACTGAGCACCCAGCACCCTGAGTACTGAGGACCCAGAACCCTGAGCAATGAGCACCCTGAGTACTGAGGACCCAGCACCTTGAGAACTGAGCACGGAGCACCCCAAGCACTGAGCACCCAGCACCCGGAGTACTGAGCACCCAGCACCCTGAGTACTAAGCACCGAGCACCCTGAGTACTGAGCACCCAGCACCCTGATCACTGAACACACAGAACCCTGAGTACTGAGCACCCCGAGCACTGAGCACCCAGCACCCTGAGTACAGAGCACCGAGCACCCCGAGCACTGAGCACCCAGCACCCCGAGCACTGAGCACCCAGCAGCCCGAGCACTGAGCACCCAGCACCCTGAGTACTGAGCACCCAGCACCCTGAGTACTGAGCACCCAGCACCCCGAGCACTGAGTACCCAGCACAGTGAGCACTGAGCACCCAGGACCCTGAGCACTGAGCACCCAGCACCCCGAGCACTGAGCACCCAGCACCCTGAGTACTGAGCACTGAGCACCCAGCACCCCGAGCACTGAGCACCCAGCACCCTGAGTACTGAGCACTGAGCACCTAGCACCCCGAGCACTGAGCACCCAGCACCCTGAGCACTGAGCACCCAGCACCCGAGTACTGATCACCCAGCACCCTGAGTACTGAGCACCCCGCACCCTGAGTACTGAGCACCCAGCACCCCGAGTACTGAGCACCCAGCACCCTGAGCACTGAGCACCCAGCACCCTGAGCACTGAGCACCCAGCACCCCGAGCAATGCGCACCCAGCACCCTGAGTACTGAGCACCCAGCACCTTGAGCACTGAGCACCCAGCACCCTGAGTAGTGAGCACCCAACGTACTGAGCACCGAGCACCCCGAGCACTGAGCACCCAGCACCCTGAGTACTGAGCACCGAGCACCCCGAGCACTGAGCACCCATCACCCTGAGTACTGAGCTCCGAGCACCCCGAGCACTGAGCACACAGCGCCCCGAGCACTGAGCACCCAGCGCCCCGAACACTGAGCACCCAGAACCCAGAGCACTGAGCACCCAGCACCCCGAGCACTGAGCACCCAGCACCCCGAGCAATGAGCTCCCAGCATCCTGAGTACTGAGCACCCAGCTCCCCGAGTACTGACCACCCAGCAACGTGAGCACCGAGCCGCAAGCACCCCAAGCACTGAGCACACAGCACCCTGAGCACTGAGCACCCAGTACCCTGAGTACTGAGCACTGAGCACCGCGAGTACTGAGCACCCAGCACCCCGAACACTGAGCACCGAGCATCCCGAGCACTGAGCACCCAGCACCCCGAGCACTGAGCACCCAGCACCCCGAGCACTGAGCACCCAGCACCCTGAGCACTGAGCACCCAGCACCCTGAGCACTGAGCAGCCAGCACTCTGAGCACTGAGCACCCAGCACCCTGAGTACTGAGCACCCAGAACCCTGAGCACTGAGCACCCAGCACCCTGAGTACTGAGCACCCAACACCCCAAGCACTGAGCACCCTGAGTACTGAGCACCCAGCACCCCAAGCACTGAGCACCCTGAGTACTGAGCACCCAGCACCCTGAGTAATGAGCACCCAGCACCCCGACCACTGAGCACACAGCACCCTGAGTACTGAGCACTGAGCACCCTGAGTACTGAGCAGCCAGCACCCTGAGTACTGAGCACCCAGCGTACTGAGCACCGAGCACCCAGCACCCTGAGTACTGAGCACCCAGCACCCTGAGCACTGAGCACCCTGCACCCTGAGTACTGAGCACCGAGCACCCCGAGTACTGAGCACCCAGCACCCCGAGCACTGAGCACCCAGCACCCCGAGCACTGAGCACCCAGCACCCCGAGCACTGAGCACCCAGCACCCAGAGCACTGAGCACCCAGCACCCTGAGCACTGAGCACCCAGCACCCCAAGCACCGAGCACCCTGAGTACTAAGCACCGAGCACCCTGAGCACTGAGAACCCAGCACCCTGAGCACTGAATACCCAGCACCCTGAGCACTGAGCACCCAGCACCCTGAGCACTGAGCACCCAGCACTTCGAGCTCTGAGCACCCAGCACCCTGAGTACAGAGCACTGAGCACCCAGCACCCCGAGCACTGAGCACCTAGCACCCTGAGTACTGAGCACTGAGCACCCAGCACCCCGAGCACTGAGCACCCAGAACCCTGAGCACTGAGCACCCAGCACCCTGAGTAGTGAGCACCCAACGTACTGAGCACCGAGCACCCCGAGCACTGAGCACCCAGCACCCTGAGTACTGAGCACCGAGCACCCCGAGCACTGAGCACTGAGCACCCCGAGTACTGAGCACCCAGCAACGTGAGCACTGAGCCGCAAGCACCCCGAGCACTGAGCACCCACCACCCTGAGCACTGAGCACCCAGCACCCTGAGTACTGAGCACTGAGCACCCCGAGTACTGAGCACCCAGCACCCTGAGCACTGAGCACCGAGCATCCCGAGCACTGAGCACCCAGCACCCCGAACACTGAGCACCCAGCACCCCGAGCACTGAGCACCCCACACCCTGAGCACTGAGCACCCAGCACCCTGATCACTGAGCAGCCAGCACCCTGAGCACTGAGCACCTAGCACCCCGAGCACTGAGCACCCAGCACCCCGAGCACTGAGCACCCAGCACCCAGAGCACTGAGCACCCAGCACCCCGAGCCCTGAGCACACAGCACCCCGCGCACCGAGCACCCTGAGTACTAAGAACCGAGCACACTGAGCACTGAGCACCCAGCACCCTGAGTACTGAGCACCGAGCACCCAGAGTACTGAGCAGCCAGCACCCTGAGTACTGAGCACCCAGCGTACTGAGCACCGAGCACCCAGCGTACTGAGCACCGAGCACCCAGCACCCTGAGTACTGAGCAACCAGCACCCTGAGCACTGAGCACCCAGCACCCTGAGTACTGAGCACCGAGCACCCCGAGCACTGAGCACCCAGCACCCCGAGCACTGAGCACCCAGCACCCTGAGTACTGAGCACTGAGCACCCAGCACCCCGAGCACTGAGCACCCAGCACCCTGAGTACTGAACACTGAGCACCCAGCACCCCGAGCACTGAGCACCCAGCACCCTGAGCACTGAGCACCCAGCACCCTGAGCACTGAGCACCCAGCACCCGAGTACTGATCACCCAGCACCCTGAGTACTGAGCACCCCGCACCCTGAGTACTGAGCACCCAGCACCCTGAGTACTCAGCACCCAGCACCCTGAGCACTGAGCACCCAGCACCCTGAGCACTGAGCACCCAGCACCCCAAGCACTGCGCACCCAGCACCCTGAGTTCTGAGCACCCAGCACCCTGAGGACTGAGCACCCAGCACCCTGAGTAGTGAGCACCCAACGTACTGAGCACCGAGCACCCCGAGCACTGAGCACCCAGCACCCTGAGTACTGAGCACCGAGCACCCCGAGCACTGAGCACCCAGCACCCTGAGTACTGAGCTCGAGCACCCCGAGCACTGAGCACCCAGCGCCCCGAGCACTGAGCACCCAGAACCCCGAGCACTGAGCACCCAGCACCCCGAGCACTGAGCACCCAGCAGCCCGAGCAATGAGCACCCAGCACCCTGAGTACTGAGCACCCAGCACCCTGAGTACTGAGCTCGAGCACCCCGAGCACTGAGCACCCAGCACCCTGAGCACTGAGCACCCAGCACCCTGAGCACTGAGCAGCCAGCACCCCGAGCACTGAGCACCCAGCACGCCGAGCACTGAGCACCCAGCACCCCGAGCACTGAGCACCCAGCACCCTGAGTACTGAGCACCCAGCACCCTGAGTACTGAGCACCCAGCACCCCGAGCACTGAGCACCCAGCACCCCGAGCACTGAGCACACAGCACCCCGCGCACCGAGCACCCTGAGTACTAAGAACCGAGCACACTGAGCACTGAGCACCCAGCACCCTGAGTACTGAGCACCGAGCACCCAGAGTACTGAGCAGCCAGCACCCTGAGTACTGAGCACCCAGCGTACTGAGCACCGAGCACCCAGCGTACTGAGCACCGAGCACCCAGCACCCTGAGTACTGAGCACCCAGCACCCTGAGCACTGAGCACCCAGCACCCTGAGTACTGAGCACCGAGCACCCCGAGCACTGAGCACCCAGCACCCCGAGCACTGAGCACCCAGCACCCTGAGTACTGAGCACTGAGCACCCAGCACCCCGAGCACTGAGCACCCAGCACCCTGAGTACTGAGCACTGAGCACCCAGCACCCCGAGCACTGAGCACCCAGCACCCTGAGCACTGAGCACCCAGCACCCTGAGCACTGAGCACCCAGCACCCGAGTACTGATCACCCAGCACCCTGAGTACTGAGCACCCCGCACCCTGAGTACTGAGCACCCAGCACCCTGAGTACTCAGCACCCAGCACCCTGAGCACTGAGCACCCAGCACCCTGAGCACTGAGCACCCAGCACCCCAAGCACTGCGCACCCAGCACCCTGAGTTCTGAGCACCCAGCACCCTGAGGACTGAGCACCCAGCACCCTGAGTAGTGAGCACCCAACGTACTGAGCACCGAGCACCCCGAGCACTGAGCACCCAGCACCCTGAGTACTGAGCACCGAGCACCCCGAGCACTGAGCACCCAGCACCCTGAGTACTGAGCTCGAGCACCCCGAGCACTGAGCACCCAGCGCCCCGAGCACTGAGCACCCAGAACCCCGAGCACTGAGCACCCAGCACCCCGAGCACTGAGCACCCAGCAGCCCGAGCAATGAGCACCCCGCACCCTGAGTACTGAGCACCCAGCACCCTGAGTACTCAGCACCCAGCACCCTGAGCACTGAGCACCCAGCACCCTGAGCACTGAGCACCCAGCACCCCAAGCACTGCGCACCCAGCACCCTGAGTTCTGAGCACCCAGCACCCTGAGGACTGAGCACCCAGCACCCTGAGTAGTGAGCACCCAACGTACTGAGCACCGAGCACCCCGAGCACTGAGCACCCAGCACCCTGAGTACTGAGCACCGAGCACCCCGAGCACTGAGCACCCAGCACCCTGAGTACTGAGCTCGAGCACCCCGAGCACTGAGCACCCAGCGCCCCGAGCACTGAGCACCCAGAACCCTGAGCACTGAGCACCCAGCACCCCAAGCACTGAGCACCCTGAGTACTGAGCACCCAGCACCCTGAGTAATGAGCACCCAGCACCCCGAGCACTGAGCACCCAGCACCCTGAGTACTGAGCACCAAGCCCCCTGAGTACTGAGCAGCCAGCACCCTGAGTACTGAGCACCCAGCGTACTGAGCACCGAGCACCCAGCACCCTGAGTACTGAGCACCCAGCACCCTGAGCACTGAGCACCCAGCACCCTGAGTACTGAGCACCGAGCACCCCGAGTACTGAGCACCTAACACCACGAGCACTGAGCACCCAGCACCCCGAGCACCGAGCACCCTGAGTACTAAGCACCGAGCACCCTGAGCACTGAGCACCCAGCACCCTGAGCACTGAGCACCCAGCACCCTGAGTACTGAGCACCCAGCACCCTGAGTACTGAGCACCCAGCACCCCTAGCACTGAGCACAGAGCACCCTGAGCACTGAGCACCCAGCACCCCTAGCACTGAGCACCCAGCAACCTGAGTACTGAGCACCCAGCACCCCTAGCACTGAGCACCCAGCACCCTGAGTACTGAGCACCCAGCACCCTGAGCACTGAGCACCGAGCACCCTGAGTACTGAGCACCCAGCACCCTGAGTAATGAGCACCCAGCAACCCGAGCACTGAGCACCCAGCACCCTGAGTACTGAGCACCGAGCACCCTGAGTACTGAGCAGCCAGCACCCTGAGTACTGAGCACCCAGCGTACTGAGCACCGAGCACCCAGCACCCTGAGTACTGAGCACCCAGCACCCTGAGTACTGAGCACCCAGCACCCTGAGCACTGAGCACCCAGCAAACTGTGTACTCAGCACCCAACACCCCAAGCACTGAGCACCCTGAGTACTGAGCACCCAGCACCCTGAGTAATGAGCACCCAGCACCCCGAGCACTGAGCACCCAGCACCCTGAGTACTGAGCACCGAGCCCCCTGAGTACTGAGCAGCCAGCACCCTGAGTACTGAGCACCCAGCGTACTGAGCACCGAGCACCCAGCACCCTGAGTACTGAGCACCCAGCACCCTGAGCACTGAGCACCCAGCACCCTGAGTACTGAGCACCGAGCACCCCGAGTACTGAGCACCTAACACCCCGAGCACTGAGCACCCAGCACCCCGAGCACCGAGCACCCTGAGTACTAAGCACCGAGCACCCTGAGCACTGAGCACCCAGCACCCTGAGCACTGAGCACCCAGCACCCTGAGTACTGAGCACCCAGCACCCCGAGCACTGAGCACCCAGCAGCCCGAGCAATGAGCACCCAGCACCCTGAGTACTGAGCACCCAGCACCCTGAGTACTGAGCTCGAGCACCCCGAGCACTGAGCACCCAGCACCCTGAGCACTGAGCACCCAGCACCCTGAGCACTGAGCAGCCAGCACCCCGAGCACTGAGCACCCAGCACGCCGAGCACTGAGCACCCAGCACCCCGAGCACTGAGCACCCAGCACCCTGAGTACTGAGCACCCAGCACCCTGAGTACTGAGCACCCAGCACCCCGAGCACTGAGCACCCAGCACCCCGAGCACTGAGCACACAGCACCCCGCGCACCGAGCACCCTGAGTACTAAGAACCGAGCACACTGAGAACTGAGCACCCAGCACCCTGAGTACTGAGCACCGAGCACCCAGAGTACTGAGCAGCCAGCACCCTGAGTACTGAGCACCCAGCGTACTGAGCACCGAGCACCCAGCGTACTGAGCACCGAGCACCCAGCACCCTGAGTACTGAGCACCCAGCACCCTGAGCACTGAGCACCCAGCACCCTGAGTACTGAGCACCGAGCACCCCGAGCACTGAGCACCCAGCACCCCGAGCACTGAGCACCCAGCACCCTGAGTACTGAGCACTGAGCACCCAGCACCCCGAGCACTGAGCACCCAGCACCCTGAGTACTGAGCACTGAGCACCCAGCACCCCGAGCACTGAGCACCCAGCACCCTGAGCACTGAGCACCCAGCACCCTGAGCACTGAGCACCCAGCACCCGAGTACTGATCACCCAGCACCCTGAGTACTGAGCACCCCGCACCCTGAGTACTGAGCACCCAGCACCCTGAGTACTCAGCACCCAGCACCCTGAGCACTGAGCACCCAGCACCCTGAGCACTGAGCACCCAGCACCCCAAGCACTGCGCACCCAGCACCCTGAGTTCTGAGCACCCAGCACCCTGAGGACTGAGCACCCAGCACCCTGAGTAGTGAGCACCCAACGTACTGAGCACCGAGCACCCCGAGCACTGAGCACCCAGCACCCTGAGTACTGAGCACCGAGCACCCCGAGCACTGAGCACCCAGCACCCTGAGTACTGAGCTCGAGCACCCCGAGCACTGAGCACCCAGCGCCCCGAGCACTGAGCACCCAGAACCCCGAGCACTGAGCACCCAGCACCCCGAGCACTGAGCACCCAGCAGCCCGAGCAATGAGCACCCCGCACCCTGAGTACTGAGCACCCAGCACCCTGAGTACTCAGCACCCAGCACCCTGAGCACTGAGCACCCAGCACCCTGAGCACTGAGCACCCAGCACCCCAAGCACTGCGCACCCAGCACCCTGAGTTCTGAGCACCCAGCACCCTGAGGACTGAGCACCCAGCACCCTGAGTAGTGAGCACCCAACGTACTGAGCACCGAGCACCCCGAGCACTGAGCACCCAGCACCCTGAGTACTGAGCACCGAGCACCCCGAGCACTGAGCACCCAGCACCCTGAGTACTGAGCTCGAGCACCCCGAGCACTGAGCACCCAGCGCCCCGAGCACTGAGCACCCAGAACCCTGAGCACTGAGCACCCAGCACCCCAAGCACTGAGCACCCTGAGTACTGAGCACCCAGCACCCTGAGTAATGAGCACCCAGCACCCCGAGCACTGAGCACCCAGCACCCTGAGTACTGAGCACCAAGCCCCCTGAGTACTGAGCAGCCAGCACCCTGAGTACTGAGCACCCAGCGTACTGAGCACCGAGCACCCAGCACCCTGAGTACTGAGCACCCAGCACCCTGAGCACTGAGCACCCAGCACCCTGAGTACTGAGCACCGAGCACCCCGAGTACTGAGCACCTAACACCACGAGCACTGAGCACCCAGCACCCCGAGCACCGAGCACCCTGAGTACTAAGCACCGAGCACCCTGAGCACTGAGCACCCAGCACCCTGAGCACTGAGCACCCAGCACCCTGAGTACTGAGCACCCAGCACCCTGAGTACTGAGCACCCAGCACCCCTAGCACTGAGCACAGAGCACCCTGAGCACTGAGCACCCAGCACCCCTAGCACTGAGCACCCAGCAACCTGAGTACTGAGCACCCAGCACCCCTAGCACTGAGCACCCAGCACCCTGAGTACTGAGCACCCAGCACCCTGAGCACTGAGCACCGAGCACCCTGAGTACTGAGCACCCAGCACCCTGAGTAATGAGCACCCAGCACCCCGAGCACTGAGCACCCAGCACCCTGAGTACTGAGCACCGAGCACCCTGAGTACTGAGCAGCCAGCACCCTGAGTACTGAGCACCCAGCGTACTGAGCACCGAGCACCCAGCACCCTGAGTACTGAGCACCCAGCACCCTGAGCACTGAGCACCCAGCACCCTGAGTACTGAGCACCGAGCACCCCGAGTACTGAGCACCTAACACCCCGAGCACTGAGCACCCAGCACCCCGAGCACTGAGCACCCAGCACCCCGAGCACTGAGCACACATCACCCAGAGCACTGAGCACCCAGCACCCCGAGCACTGAGCACCCAGCACCCCGAGCACCGAGCACCCTGAGTACTAAGCACCGAGCACCCTGAGCACTGAGCACCCAGCACCCTGAGCACTGAGCACCCAGCACCCTGAGTACTGAGCACCCAGCACCCTGAGTACTGAGCACCCAGCGCCCCGAGCACTGAGTACCCAGCACCCTGAGCACTGAGTACCCAGCACCCTGAGCACTGAGCACCCAGCACCCTGAGCAATGAGCACCCAGCACCCTGAGCACTGAGCACCCAGCACACTGAGTACTGAGCACTGAGCACCCAGCACCCCGAGCACTGAGCACCCAGCACCCTGAGTACTGAGCACTGAGCAGCCAGCACCCCGAGCACTGAGCACCCAGCACCCTGAGCACTGAGCACCCAGCACCCGAGTACTGATCACCCAGCACCCTGAGGACTGAGCACCCAGCACCCTGAGTACTGAGCACCCAGTACCCCGAGTACTGAGCACCCAGCACACTGAGCACTGAGCACCCTGCACCCTGAGCACTGAGCACCAAGCACCCCGAGCACTGCGCACCCAGCACCCTGAGCACAGAGCACCCAGCACCCTGAGCACTGAGCACCCAGCACCCTGAGCACTGAGCACCCAGCACCCTGAGCACTGAGCACCCAGCACCCTGAGTATTGAGCACCCAACGTACTGAGCACCGAGCACCCCGAGCACTGAGCACCCAGCACGCTGAGTACTGAGCACGGAGCACCCCGAGCACTGAGCACCCAGCAGCCTGAGTACTGAGCTCCAAGCACCCCGAGCACTGAGCACCCAGAACCCCGAGCACTGAGCACCCAGCTGCACGAGCACTGAGCAGCCAGCACCACGAGCACTGAGCACCCAGCACCCCGAGCACTGAGCACCCAGCACCCTGAGTACTGAGCACCCAGCACCCTGAGTACTGAGCACCCAGCACCCAGAGCTCTGAGCACCCAGCACCCTGAGTACTGAGCACCAAACACCCCAAGCACTGAGCACCCTGAGTACTGAGCACCCAGCACCCCAAGCACAGAGCACCCTGAGTACTGAGCACCAAGCACCCTGAGTACTGAGCACCGAGCACCCTGAGTACTGAGCAGCCAGCACCCTGAGTACTGAGCACCCAGCGTACTGAGCAACGAGCACCCAGCACCCTGAGTACTGAGCACCCAGCACCCTGAGCACTGAGCACCCAGCACCCTGAGTACTGAGCTCGAGCACACCGAGCACTGAGCACCCAGCGCCCCGAGCACTGAGCACCCAGAACCCCGAGCACTGAGCACCCAGCACCCCGAGCACTGAGCACCCAGCAGCCCGAGCAATGAGCACCCAGCACCCTGAGTATTGAGCACCCAGCACCCTGAGTACTGAGCTCGAGCACCCCGAGCACTGAGCACCCAGCACCCTGAGCACTGAGCACCCAGCACCCTGAGCACTGAGCAGCCAGCACCCCGAGCACTGAGCACCCAGCACGCCGAGCACTGAGCACCCAGCACCCCGAGCACTGAGCACCCAGCACCCTGAGTACTGAGCACCCAGCACCCTGAGTACTGAGCACCCAGCACCCTGAGCACTGAGCACCCAGCAACCTGTGTACTCAGCACCCAACACCCCAAGCACTGAGCACCCTGAGTACTGAGCACCCAGCACCCTGAGTAATGAGCACCCAGCACCCCGAGCACTGAGCACCCAGCACCCTGAGTACTGAGCACCGAGCCCCCTGAGTACTGAGCAGCCAGCACCCTGAGTACTGAGCACCCAGCGTACTGAGCACCGAGCACCCAGCACCCTGAGTACTGAGCACCCAGCACCCTGAGCACTGAGCACCCAGCACCCTGAGTACTGAGCACCGAGCACCCCGAGTACTGAGCACCTAACACCCCGAGCACTGAGCACCCAGCACCCCGAGCACCGAGCACCCTGAGTACTAAGCACCGAGCACCCTGAGCACTGAGCACCCAGCACCCTGAGCACTGAGCACCCAGCACCCTGAGTACTGAGCACCCAGCACCCTGAGTACTGAGCACCCAGCACCCCTAGCACTGAGCACAGAGCACAATGAGCACTGAGCACCCAGCACCCCTAGCACTGAGCACCCAGCAACCTGAGTACTGAGCACCCAGCACCCCTAGCACTGAGCACCCAGCACCCTGAGTACTGAGCACCCAGCACCCTGAGCACTGAGCACCGAGCACCCTGAGTACTGAGCACCCAGCACCCTGAGTAATGAGCACCCAGCACCCCGAGCACTGAGCACCCAGCACCCTGAGTACTGAGCACCGAGCACCCTGAGTACTGAGCAGCCAGCACCCTGAGTACTGAGCAGCCAGCGTACTGAGCACCTAGCACCCAGCACACTGAGTACTGAGCACCCAGCACCCTGAGCACTGAGCACCCAGCACCCTGAGTACTGAGCACCGAGCACCCCGAGTACTGAGCACCTAACACCCCGAGCACTGAGCACCCAGCACCCCGAGCACTGAGCACCCAGCACCCCGAGCACTGAGCACACATCACCCAGAGCACTGAGCACCCAGCACCCCGAGCACTGAGCACCCAGCACCCCGAGCACCGAGCACCCTGAGTACTAAGCACCGAGCACCCTGAGCACTGAGCACCCAGCACCCTGAGCACTGAGCACCCAGCACCCTGAGTACTGAGCACCCAGCACCCTGAGTACTGAGCACCCAGCACCCCGAGCACTGAGTACCCAGCACCCTGAGCACTGAGTACCCAGCACCCTGAGCACTGAGCACCCAGCACCCTGAGCAATGAGCACCCAGCACCCTGAGCACTGAGCACCCAGCACACTGAGTACTGAGCACTGAGCACCCAGCACCCCGAGCACTGAGCACCCATCACCCTGAGTACTGAGCACTGAGCACCCAGCACCCCGAGCACTGAGCACCCAGCACCCTGAGCACTGAGCACCCAGCACCCGAGTACTGATCACCCAGCACCCTGAGGACTGAGCACCCAGCACCCTGAGTACTGAGCACCCAGTACCCCGAGTACTGAGCACCCAGCAGCCTGAGTACTGAGCTCCGAGCACCCCGAGCACTGAGCACCCAGAACCCCGAGCACTGAGCACCCAGCTGCACGAGCACTGAGCAGCCAGCACCACGAGCACTGAGCACCCAGCACCCCGAGCACTGAGCACCCAGCACCCTGAGTACTGAGCACCAAGCACCCTGAGTACTGAGCACCCAGCACCCAGAGCTCTGAGCACCCAGCACCCTGAGTACTGAGCACCCAACACCCCAAGCACTGAGCACCCTGAGTACTGAGCACCAAGCACCCCAAGCACAGAGCACCCTGAGTACTGAGCACCAAGCACCCTGAGTACTGAGCACCGAGCACCCTGAGTACTGAGCAGCCAGCACCCTGAGTACTGAGCACCCAGCGTACTGAGCAACGAGCACCCAGCACCCTGAGTACTGAGCACCCAGCACCCTGAGCACTGAGCACCCAGCACCCTGAGTACTGAGCACCGAGCAGCCCGAGTACTGAGCACCCAGCACCCCGAGCACTGAGCACCCAGCACCCTGAGTACTGAGCACCGAGCAACCCGAGCACTGAGCACACAGCACCCCGAGCACTGAGCACCCAGCAGCCCGAGCACTGAGCACCCAACACCCTGAGTACTGAGGACTGAGCACCCTGAGCACTGTGCACCCAGCACCCTTAGTACTGAGCACCCAGCACCCTGCGTACTGAGCACCCAACACCCCAAGCACTGAGCACCCTGAGTACTGATCACCCAGCACCCCAAGCACTGAGCACCCTGAGTACTGAGCACCCAGCACCTTGAGTAATGAGCACCCAGCACCCCGAGCACTGAGCACCCAGCACCCTGAGCACTGAGGACCGAGCACCCTGAGTACTAAGCACCCAGCACCCTGAGTACTGAGCACCCAGCACCCTGAGCACTGAGCACCCAGCACGCTGAGTACTGAGCACTGAGCACCCTGAGTACTGATCTCCGAGCACCCTGAGCACTGAGCACCCAGCACGCTGAGTACTGAGCACTGAGCACTCTGAGTACTGAGCACCGAGCACCCGGAGTACTGAGCACCCAGCACTCTGAGCACTTAGCACCCAGCACCCTGAGCACTGAGCACCCAGCACCCCGAGTACTGAGCACCCAGCACCCTGAGCACTGAGCACCCAGCACCCCGAGCACTGAGCACTGAGCACCCTAAGTACTGAGCACTGAGCACCCTGAGTACTAAGCACCCAGCACCCTGAGTACTGAGCACCCAGCACCCTGAGTACTGAGCACCCAGCACCCTGAGTAATGAGCACCCAGCGTACTGAGCACCGAGCACCCCGAGCACTGAGCACCCAGCACCCTGAGTACTGAGCACCCAGCACCCCGAGCACTGAGCACCCAGCACCCTGAGTACTGAGCACCGAGCACCCTGAGTACTGATCACCCAGCACCCTGAGTACTGAGCACCCAGCGTACTGAGCACTGAGCATCCAGCACCCTGAGTACTGAGCACCCAGCACCATGAGCACTGAGCACCCAGCACCCTGAGTACTGAGCACCCAGCACCCTGAGCACTGAGCACCCCAGCACCCCGAGCACCAAGCACCCAGCACCCTGAGCACTGAGCACCCAGCACCCTGAGCACCGAGCACCCAGCACCCTGAGCACTGAGCACCCAGCACCCTGAGTACTGAGCACCCAACGTACTGAGCACCGAGCACCCTGAGCACTGAGCACCCAGCACCCTGAGCACTGAGCACCCAGCACCCTGAGCAATGAGCACCCTGAGTACTGAGCACCCAGCAACTTGAGGACTGAGCACCGAGCGCCCTGAGCACTGAGCACCCAGCACCCGGAGTACTGAGCACCCAGCACCCTGAGTACTAAGCACCGAGCACCCTGAGTACTGAGCACCCAGCACCCTGAGCACTGGACACACAGCACCCTGAGTACTGAGCACCCCGAGCACTGAGCACCCAGTACCCTGAGTACTGAGCACCGAGCACCAGAGCAATGAGCACCCAGCACACTGAGCACTGAGCACCCAGCAGCCCGAGCACTGAGCCTCCAGCACCCTGAGTACTGAGCACCCCAGCACCCTGAGTACTGAGCACCCAGCACCCCGAGCACTGAGTACCCAGCACCCTGAGCACTGAGCAATCAGCACCCTGAGGACTGAGCACCCAGCACCCCAAGCACTGAGCACCCAGCACCCTGAGTACTGAGCACTGAGCACCCAGCACCCCGAGCACTGAGCACCCACCACCCTGGGTACTGAGCACTGAGCACCCAGCACCCCGAGCACTGAGCACCCAGCACCCTGAGCACTGAGCACCCAGCACCCGAGTACTGATCACCCAGCACCCTGAGTACTGAGCACCCCCGCACCCTGAGTACTGAGCACCCAGCACCCTGAGTACTGAGCACCCAGCACCTTGAGTACTGAGCACCCCGCACCCCGAGTACTGAGCACCCTGAGTACTGAGCCCCCAGCACCCTGAGTACTGAGCACCCTGCACCCCGAGCACTGAGCTCCCCTGAGTACTGAGCACCCAGCACCCTGAGTACTGAGCACCCAGCACCCTGAGGACTGAGCACTGAGCACCCAGAGAACTGAGCACCCAGCACCCCGAGGACTGAGCACCCAGCACCCTGAGCACTGAGCACTGAGCACCCAGCACCCTGTGCACTGAGCACTGAGCACCCAGCACCCTGAGCACTGAGCACCCAGCACCCCGAGCACTGAGTACCCAGCACCCTGAGTACTGAGCACCCAGCACTCTGAGCACTGAGCACCCAGCACCCTTAGTACTGAGCACCCAGCACCCTGAGCACTGAGCACCCAGCACCCTGAGTACTGAGCATCCAGCACCCCGAGCACTGAGCACCCAGCACCCTGAGTACTGAGCACTGAGCACCCAGCACCCCGAGCACTGAGCACCCAGCACCCTGATTACTGAGCACTGAGCACCCAGCACCCTGAGCACTGAGCACCCAGCACCCTGAGCACTGAGCACCCAGTACCCCGAGTACTGAGCACCCAGCACCCTGAGCACTGAGCACCCTGCACACTGAGCACGGCGCACCCAGCACCCCGAGCACTGCGCACCCAGCACCCTGAGTACTGAGCACCCAGCACCCTGAGCACTGAGCACCCAGCACCCTGAGCACTGAGCACCCAGCACCCTGAGCACTGAGCACCCAGCACCCTGAGCACTGAGCACCCAGCACCCTGAGTAGTGAGCACCCAACGTACTGAGCACCGAGCACCCCGAGCACTGAGCACCCAGCACCCTGAGTACTGAGCACCGAGCACCCCGAGCACTGAGCACCCAGCACCCTGAGTACTGAGCTCCGAGCACCCCGAGTTCTGAGCACCCAGTGGGGCCGAGCACGGAGCACCCAGAACCCCGAGCACTGAGCACCCAGCACCCCGAGCACTGAGCACCCAGCACCCCGAGCCCTGAGCACCCAGCACCCTGAGTACTGAGCACCGAGCACCCCGAGCACTGAGCACCCAGCACCCCGAGCACTGAGCACCCAGCAGCCCGAGCACTGAGCACCCAGCACCCTGAGTACTGAGCACTGAGCACCCTGAGGACTGGGCACCCAGCACCCTGAGTACTGAGCACCCAGCACCCTGAGTACTGAGCACCCAACACCCCAAGCACTGAGCACCCTGAGAACTGAGCACCCAGCACCGCAAGCACTGAGCACCCTGAGTACTGAGCACCCAGCACCCTGAGTAATGAGCACCCAGCATCCCGGGCACTGAGGACCGAGCACCCTGAGTACTAAGCACCCAGCACCCTGAGTACTGAGCACCCATCACCCTGTGCACTGAGCACCCAGCACGCTGAGTACTGAGCACTGAGCACCCTGAGTACTGACCACCGAGCACCCTGAGCACTGAGCACCCAGCACGCTGAGTACTGAGCACTGAGCACTCTGAGTACTGAGCACCGAGCACCCGGAGTACTGAGCACCCAGCACTCTGAGCACTGAGCACCCAGCACCCTGAGCACTGAGCACAGAGCACCCAGAGCACTGAGCACCCAGCACCCTGAGCACTGAGCACCCAGCACCCCGAGCACTGAGCACTGAGCACCCTAAGTACTGAGCACTGAGCACCCTGAGTACTAAGCACCCAGCACCCTGAGTACTGAGCACCCAGCACCCTGAGTACTGAGCACCCAGCACCCTGAGTACTGAGCACCCAGCGTACTGACCACCGAGCACCCCGAGCACTGAGCACCCAGCACCCTGAGTACTGAGCACCCAGCACCCCGAGCACTGAGCACCCAGCACCCTGAGTACTGAGCACCGAGCACCCTGAGTACTGAGCACCCAGCACCCTGAGTACTGAGCACCCAGCGTACTGAGCACCGAGCACCCAGCACCCTGAGTACTGAGCACCCAGCACCATGAGCACTGAGCACCCAGCACCCTGAGTACTGAGCACTGAGCACCCTGAGTACTGAGCACCGAGCACTACGAGCACTGAGCACCCAGCACCCCGAGCACCGAGCACCCAGCACCCTGAGCACCGAGCACCCAGCACCCTGAGCACTGAGGACCCAGCACCCTGAGCACTGAGCACCCAGCACCCTGAGTACTGAGCACCCAACGTACTGAGCACCGAGCACCCTGAGCACTGAGCACCCAGCACCCTGAGTACTGAGCACCCAGCACCCTGAGCAATGAGCACCCTGAGTACTGAGCACCCAGCAACTTGAGCACTGAGCACTGAGCACAACGAGCACTGAGCACCCAGCACAAGGAGTACTGAGCACCCAGCACCCTGAGCACTGAGCACCCAGCACCCCGAGCACCGAGCACCCAGCACCCTGAGCACTGAGCACCCAGCACCCTGAGCACCGAGCACCCAGCACCCTGAGCACTGAGCACCCAGCACCCTGAGTACTGAGCACCCAACGTACTGAGCACCGAGCAACCTG
>NW_024544670.1:0-56909 GCF_018167655.1 Microtus oregoni
AGTGCTCAGGGTGCTGGGTGCTCAGTGCTCGGGGTGTTGGGTGCTCAGTGTTCAGTGCTCAGGGTGCTGGGTGCTCAGTGCTCAGTGCTCAGGGTGCTGGGTGTTCAGTACTCAGGGTGCTCGGTGCTCAGTGCTCAGGGTGCCGGGTGCTCAGTACTCAGGGTGCTGGGTGCTCAGTGCTCGGTGTGGCTGGGTGCTCAGTGCTCAGGGTGATCAGTGCTCAGTACTCAGGGTTCTGGGTGCTCAGTACTCAGGGTGCTGGGTGCTCAGTCCTCAGGGTGCTCAGTTCTCAGGGTTCTCGGTGCTCAGTGCTCAGTACGCAGGGTGCTCAGTACTCAGGGTGCTGGGTGCTCAGTGCTCGGTGTGCTGGATGCTCAGTACTCAGGGTGCTGGGTGCTCAGTACTCTAGTGCTGGGTGCTCAGTACTCAGGGTGCTGGGTGCTCAGTGCTCAGGGTGCTGGGTGCTCAGTCCTCAGGGTGCTGGGTGCTCAGTACTCAGGGTGTTTGGTGCTCAGTACTCAGGGTGCTCAGTGCTCAGTACTCAGGGTGCAGGTTGCTCAGTGCTCGGGGGTGGCTTGGTGCTCAGTACTCAGGGTGCTTGGTGCTCAGTACTCCAGGGTGCTGGGTGCTCAGTACTCAGGGTGCTGGGTTCTCATTATTGGGGTGCTGGGTGCCCAGTACTCAGGGTGCTGGGTGCTCAGTGGCTCAGGGGTGCTGGGTGCTCAGTACTCCAGGGTGCTGGGTGCTCAGTACTCAGGGTGCTCGGTGCTCAGTACTCAGGGTGCTGGGGTGCTCAGTGCTCAGGGTGCTGGGTACTCAGTACTCAGGTGCTGGGGTGCTCAGTACTCAGGGTGCTGGGTGCTCAGTGCTCAGGGTGCTGGGTGCTCAGTGCTCAGGGTGCTGGGTGCTCAGTACTCAGGGTGCTGGGTGCTCAGTGCTCAGGGTGATCGGTGCTCAGTACTCAGGGTGGCTGGGTGCTCAGTGCTCAGGGTGCTGGGTGCTCAGTGCTCAGGGTGCTGGGTGCTCAGTACTCAGGGTGCTGGGTGCTCAGTGCTCGGGGTGCTGGGTGCTCAGTGCTCAGGGTGATCGGTGCTCAGTACTCAGGGTGCTGGGTGCTCAGTGCTCAGGGTGCTGGGTGCTCAGTCCTCAGGGTGCTCAGTGCTCAGGGTGCTGGGTGCTCAGTGCTCGGGGTGCACGGTGCTCAGTACTCAGTGTGCTGAGTGCTCAGTACTCAGGGGTGCTGGGTGCTCAGTACTCATGTTGCTGGGTGCTCAGTACTCAGGGGGCTGGGTGCTCAGTGCTCAGGGTGCTGGGAGCTCAGTGCTCACGGTGCTGGGTGCTCAGTACCCTGGGTGCTGGGTGCTCAGTACTCAGGGTGCTGGGGTGCTCAGTTCTCAGGGTCCTGGGTGCTCAGTACTCTGGGTGTTGGGTGCTCAGTACTCAGGGTGCTGGGTGCTCAGTGCTTGGGGTGCTGGGTGCTCAGTGCTCAGGGTGCTGGGTGCTCAGTGCTCAGTGCTCAGGGGTGCTGGGTGCTGAGTACTCAGGGTGCTGGGTGCTCAGTACTCAGGGTGCTGGGTGCTCAGTTCTCAGGGTGCTGGGTTGCTCAGTACTCTGGGTGTTGGGTGCTCAGTACTCAGGGTGCTGGGTGCTCAGTGGCTCGGGGTGCTGAGTGCTCAGTGCTCAGGGTGCTGTGGTGTGCTCAGTGCTCAGGGTGCTGGGTGCTCAGTCCCCGGGGTGCTCCGTGCTCAGTGCTCAGGGTGCTGGTGCTCAGTACTCAGGGTGCTGGGTGCTCAGTACTCACGGTTCTCAGTGCTCAGGGTGCTGGGTGCTCAGTACTCAGGGTGCTCAGTGCTCAGTACTCGGGGTGCTGGGTGCTCAGTACTCAGGGTGCTCAGTGCTCAGTACTCGGGGTGCTGGGTGCTCAGTGCTCAGTGTGCTCAGTGCTCAGTGCTCGGGGGTGCTGGGTGCTCAGTACTCAGGGTGCTGTGTGCTCAGTGCTCAGTACTCAGCGTGCAGGGTGCTCAGTGCTCAGTGCTCAGGGTGCTCAGTGCTCAGGGTGCTCAGTGCTCAGGGGTGCTGGGGTGCTCAGGGTGCTGGGTGCTCAGTGCTCGGGGTGCTGGGTGCTCAGTGCTCAGTGCTCAGGGTGCTGGGTGCTCAGTGCTCAGTGCTCAGGGTGCTGGGTGTTCAGTACTCAGGTGCTCGGTGCTCAGTGCTCAGGGTGCTGGGTGCTCAGTACTCAGGGTGCTGGGTGCTCAGTGCTCGGGTGTGCTGGGTGCTCAGTGCTCAGGGTGATCAGTGCTCAGTACTCAGGGTGCTGGGTGCTCAGTACTCAGGGTGCTGGGTGCTCAGTCCTCAGGGTGCTCAGTTCTCAGGGTGCTCAGTGCTCAGTACTCAGGGTGCTCAGTACTCAGGGTGCTGGGTGCTCAGTGCTCGGGGTGCTGGGTGCTCAGTACTCAGGGGTGCTGGGTGGCTCAGTACTCGGGGTGCTGGGTGCTCAGTACTCAGGGTGCTGGGTGCTCAGTGCTCGGGGGTGCTGGGTGCTCAGTGCTCAGGGTGATCGGTGCTCAGTGCTCAGGGTGCTGGGTGCTCAGTCCTCCGGGTGCTCAGTGCTCAGGGTGCTGGGTGCTCAGTGCTCGCGGTGCTCGGTGCTCAGTACTCAGGGTGCTGAGTGCTCAGTACTCAGGGTGCTGGGTGCTCAGTACTCAGGGTGCTTGGTGCTCAGTACTCAGGTGCTGGGTGCTCAGTGTTCAGGGTGCTGGGTGCTCAGTGCTCAGCGTGCTGGGTGCTCAGTGCTCGGGGTTGCTGGGTGCTCAGGGCTTTGGTGCTGGGTGCTCAGTGCTCAGTGCTCAGGGTGCTGGGTGCTCAGTGCTCAGTGCTCAGGGTGCTGGTTGCTCAGTACTCAGGGTGCTGGGTGCTCAGTACTCAGGGTGCTCGGTGCTCAGTACTCAGGGGTTCTCAGTGCTCAGTACTAACGGTGCTGGGTGCTCAGTACTCAGGGTGCTGGTGCTCAGTGCTCAGGGTGCTGGGTGCTCAGTCCTCAGGGTGCTGGGTGCTCAGTACTCAGGGTGTTTGGTGCTCAGTACTCAGGGTGCTCAGTGCTCAGTACTCAGGGTGCTGGTTGCTCAGTGCTCGGGGTGCTCGGTTCTCAGTACTCAGGGTGCTTGGTGCTCAGTACTCAGGGTGCTGGGTGCTCAGTACTCAGGGTGCTGGGTTCTCATTATTGGCGTGCTGGGTGCTCAGTACTCAGGGTGCTGGGTGCTCAGTGCTCAGGGTGCTGGGTGCTCAGTGCTCAGGGTGCTGGGTGCTCAGTACTCAGGGTGCTGGGTGCTCAGTGCTCAGGGTGCTGGGTGCTCAGTGCTCAGGGTGCTGGGTGCTCAGTACTCAGGGTGCTTGGTGCTCAGTGCTCAGGGTGATCGGTGCTCAGTACTCAGGGTGCTGGGTGCTCAGTGCTCAGGGTGCTGGGTGCTCAGTGCTCAGGGTGCTGGGTGCTCAGTACTCAGGGTGCTAGGTGCTCAGTGCTCGGGGTGCTGGGTGCTCAGTGCTCAGGGTGATCGGTGCTCAGTACTCAGGGTGCTGGGTGCTCAGTGCTCAGGGTGCTGGGTGCTCAGTCCTCAGGGTGCTCAGTGCTCAGGGTGCTGGGTGCTCAGTGCTCGGGTTGCACGGTGCTCAGTACTCAGTGTCCTGAGTGTTCAGTAGTCAGGGTGCTGGGTGCTCAGTACTCATGGTGCTGGGTGCTCAGTACTCAGGGGGCTGGGTGCTCAGTGCTCGGGGTGCTGGGTGCTCAGTGCTCAGGGTGCTGGGTGCTCATTGCTCGGGGTGCTGGGTGCTCAGTGCTCGGGGTGCTGGGTGGTCAGTGCTCAGTGCTCAGTGTGCTGGGTGCTCAGTACTCAGGGTGCTGGGTGCTCAGTGCTCGGTGTGCTCGGTGCTCAGTACTCAGTGCTCAGGGTGCTCAGTGCTCAGTGCTCTGGGTGCTGGGTGTTCAGTACTCAGGGTGCTTGGTGCTCAGTACTCGGGGTGCTGGGTGCTCAGTACTCAGGGTGCTGGGTGCTCAGTATTCAGGGTGCTGGGTGCTCAGTACTCGGGTGCTGGGTGCTCAGTACTCAGGGTGCTGGGTGCTCAGTGCTCGGGGTGCTGGGTGCTCAGTACTCAGGTTGCTGCGTGCTCATTACTCAGGGTGCTGGGTGCTCTGTGCTCGGGGTGCTGGGTGCTCAGTGCTCGCAGTGCTGGGTGCTCAGTGCTCGAGGTGCTCGGTGCTCAGTACTCAGGGTGCTGGGTGCTCAGTCCTCTAGGTGCTCAGTACTCAGGGTGCTGTGTGTTCAGTGCTCAGGGTGCTGGGTGCTCAGTACTCAGGGTGCTCGGTGCTTAGTACTCAGGGTGCTGGGTGCTCAGAACTCAGGGTGCTGGGTGCTCTGTGCTCAGGGTGCTAGGTGCTCAGTGCTCAGGGTGCTGGGTGCTCAGTGCTCAGTGTGCTGGGTGCTCAGTGCTCAGGGTGCTGGGTGCTCGGTGCTCTGGGTGCTGGGTGCTTAGTGCTCGGGGTGCCCGTTGCTCAGTACTCGGGGTGCTCAGTGCTCAGTACTCAGGGTGCTGGGTGCTCAGTGCTCAGGGTGCTGGGTGCTCAGTACTCAGGGTGCTGGGTGCTCGGTGCTCAGTACGCTGGGTGCTCAGTACTCAGGGTGCTGGGTGCTCAGTACTCAGGGTGCTCGGTGCTCAGTGCTCAGGGTGCTGGGTGCTCGGTGCTCGGGGTGCTGAGTTCTTAGTGCTCTGGTTGCTATGTGCTCAGTACTCAGGGTGCTGGGTGCTCAGTGCTCAGTACTCAGGGTGCTGGGTGCTCAGTGCTCAGGGTGCAGGGTGCTTGGTGCTATGGGTGCTGGGTGCTTAGTGCTCGGGTTGCTGGGTGCTCAGTACTCAGGGTGCTGGGTGCTCAGTGCTCGGGGTGCTGGGTGCTCAGTGCTCAGTACTCAGGGTGCTCTGTGCTCAGTGCTCAGGGTGCTGTGTGCTCAGTGCTCAGGGTGCTGGGTCCTCAGTGCTCAGGGTGCTGGGTGCTCAGTACTCAGGGTGCTGGGTGCTCAGTACTCAGGGTGCTGGGTGCTCTGTGCTCGGGGTGCTGGGTGCTCAGTGCTCGCGGTGCTGGGTGCTCAGTGCTCAGTTTGCTCGGTGCTCAGTACTCAGGGTGCTGGGTGCTCAGTGCTCGAGGTGCTCAGTACTCAGGGTGCTGTGTGTTCAGTGCTCAGTGTGCTGGGTGCTCAGTACTCAGGGTGCTCGGTGCTTAGTACTCAGACTGCTGGGTGCTCAGTACTCCGGGTGCTGGGTGCTCAGTGCTCGGGGTGCTCGGTGCTCAGTGCACAAGGTGCTGGGTGCTCAGTACTCAGGGTGCTCATTGCTCAGGGTGCTGGGTGCTCAGTACTCAGGGTGCTGGGTGCTCAGTGCTCAGGGGGCTCGGTGCTCAGTACGTTGGGTGCTCAGTACTCAGGGTGCTCGGTGCTCAGTACTCGGGGTGCTGGGTGCTCATTAATCAGGGTGATGGGTGCTCAGTACTCAGGGTGCTCAGTGCTTGGGGTGCAGGGTGCTCAGTACTCAGGGTGCTCTGTGCTTGTGGTGCTGGGTGCTCAGTACTCAGGGTGCTGGGTGCTCAGTGCTCAGGGTGTTGGGTGCTAAGTACTCAGGGTGCTGGGTGCTCAGTACTCAGGGTGCTGGGTGCTCAGTGCTCGGGGTGCTGGGTGCTCAGTGCTCGGGGTGCTGGGTGCTCAGTGCTCGGGGTGCTTGGTGCTCAGTGCTCGGGGTGCTGGGTGCTCAGTGCTCGGGGTGCTTGGTGCTCAGTGCTCGGGGTGGTGGGTGCTCAGTGCTCAAGGTGCTGGATGCTCGGTGCTCGGGGTGCTGGGTGCTTAGTGCTCGGGGTGCCCGGTGCTCAGTACTCGGGGTTCTGGGTGCTCAGTGCTCAGGGTACTCGGTGCTCAGTACGTTGGGTGCTCAGTACTCAGGGAGCTGGGTGCTCAGTGCTCAGGGTGCTGGGTGCTCAGTGCTCAGGGTGCTGGGTGCTCAGTGCTCAGGGTGCTGGGTGCTCAGTGCTCAGGGTGCTGGGTGCTCAGTGCTCAGGGTGCTGGGTGCTCGGTGCTCTGGGTGCTGGGTGCTTAGTGCTCGGGGTGCCCGGTGCTCAGTACTCGGCGTGCTCAGTGCTCAGTACTCAGGGTGGTGGGTGCTCAGTGCTCAGGGTGCTGGGTGCTCAGTACTCAGGGTGCTGGGTGCTCGGTGCTCAGTACGCTGGGTGCTCAGTACTCAGGGTGCTGGGTGCTCAGTACTCAGGATGCTCGGTGCTCAGTACTCAGGGTGCTGGGTGCTCAGTGCTCGGGGTGCTGGGTGCTCAGTACTCAGGGTGCTGGGTGCTCAGTGCTCGGGGTGCTCGGTGCTCAGTACGCTGGGTGCTCAGTACTCAGGGTGCTGGGTGCTCAGTACTCAGGGTGCTGGGTGCTTAGTACTCAGGGTGCTGGGTGCTCAGTGCTCGGGGTGCTGGGTGCTCAGTGCTCAGTACTCAGGGTGCTGGGTGCTCAGTGCTCAGGTTGCTGGGTGCTCGGTGCTCAGTACGCTGGGTGCCCAGTACTCAGGGTGCTGGGTGCTCAGTACTCAGGGTGCTCGGTGCTCAGTACTCAGGGTGCTGGGTGCTCAGTGCTCGGGGTGCTGGGTGCTCAGTACTCAGGGTGCTGGGTGCTCAGTGCTCGGGGTGCTCGGTGCTCAGTACGCTGGGTGCTCAGTATTCAGGGTGCTGGGTGCTCAGTACTCAGGGTGCTGGGTGCTCAGTGCTCAGGGTGCTGGGTGCTCAGTGCTCGGGGTGCTCAGTGCTAAGTACTCAGGGTGCTGGGTGCTCAGTACTCAGGGTGCTGGGTGCTCAATACTCAGAGTGCTGGGTGCTCAGTGCTCGTAGTGCTGGGTGCTCTGTGCTCAGGGTGCTCAGTGCTCAGTACTCAGGGTGCTGCGTGCTCATTACTCAGGGTGCTGGGTGCTCAGTGCTCGGGGTGCTGGGTGCTCAGTACGCAGGGTGCTGGGTGCTCAGTGCTCAGGGTGCTCGGTGCTCAGTACTCATGGTGCTGGGTGCTCATTCTCAGGGTGCTGGGTGCTCAGTACTCAGGTTGCTCAGTACTCTGGGTGCTCGGTGCTCAGTACTCATGGTGCTGGCTGCTCAGTACTCAGGGTGCTTGGTGCTCAGTTCTCAGGGTGCTCGGTGCTCAGTGTTTGGTGTGCTGGGTGCTCAGTACTCAGGGTGCTGGGTGCTCAGTGCTCATGGTGCTCGGTGCTCAGTGCTCTGGGTGCTGGGTGCTCAGTACTCAGTGCTCAGGATGCTGGGTGCTCAGTGCTCAGGGTGCTGGGTGCTCAGTGCTCAGGGAGCTCAGTGCTCAGTGCTCAGTACTTAGGGTGCTGGGTGCTCAGTACTCAGGGTGCTGGGTGCTCAGTGCTCGGGGTGCCCGGTGCTCAGTGCTCGGGGTGCTCGGTGCTCAGTACTCAGGGTGCTGGGTGCTCAGTACTCACGGTGCTGGGTGCTCAGTGCTCGGGGTGCTGGGTGCTCAGTGCTCGGGTTGCTGGGTGCTCAGTGCTCGGGGTGCTGGGTGCTCAGTACTCAGGGTGCTCAGCGCTCAGTACTCAGGGTGCTGGGTGCTCAGTGCTCGGGGTGCTCGTTGCTCAGTACGTTGGGTGCTCAGTGCTCAGGGTGCTGGCTGCTCAGTGCTCAGGGTGCTGGGTGCTCAGTGCTCAGGGTGCTTGATGCTCAGTACTCAGGGTGCTGGGTGCTCAGTGCTCAGGGTGCTGGGTGCTCAGTGCTCAGGGTGCTGGGTGCTCAGTACTCAGGGTGCTGGGTGCTCAGTACTCGGGGTGCTGGGTGCTCAGTGCTCAGCGTGCTGGGTGCTCAGTACTCAGGGTGCTCGGTGCTCAGTGCTTGGGGTGCTGGGTGCTCAGTACTCAGGGTGCTGGGTGCTCAGTTCTCAGGGTGCTGCGTGCTCAGTGCTCAGGGTGATGGGTGCTCAGTACTCAGTGCTCAGGATGCTCCGTGCTCAGTGCTCGGGCCGCTGGGTGCTCAGTGCTCAGGGTGCTGGGTGCTCAGTACTCAGGGTGCTGGGTTCTCAGTACTCAGGGTGCTGGGTGCACAGTGCTAGGGGTGCTGGGTGCTCAGTGCTCGGGGTCTGGGTGCTCAGTACTCAGGGTGCTGGGTGCTCAGTACTCAGGGTGCTGGGTGCTCAGTGCTCAGGGTGCTGGGTGCTCAGTGCTCTGGGTGCTGGGTGCTCAGTGCTCAGGGTGCTGGGTGCTCAGTGCTCAGGGTGCTGGGTGCTCAGTGCTCGGGGTGCTGGGTGCTGAGTGCTCAGGGTGCTGGGTGCTCAGTGCTCGGGGTGCTCGGTGCTCAGTACACAGGGTGCTAGGTGCTCAGTGCTCGGGGTGCTGGGTGCTCAGTGCTCAGTACTCAGGGTGCTGGGTGCTCAGTGATCGGGGTGCTGGGTGCTCAGTACTCAGGGTGCTCAGTGCTCGGGGAGCTCGGTGCTCAGTACTCAGGGTGCTGGGTGCTCAGTACACAGTGCTCGGGGTCCTGGGTGCTCCGTGCTCGGGGTGCTGGGTGCTCAGTGCTCTGGGTGCTTAGTGCTCAGTACTCAGGGTGCTGGGTGCTCAGTACTCAGGGTGCTCAGTGCTCGGGGTGCTGGGTGCTCAGTGCTCAGGGTGATCGGTGCTCAGTACTCAGGATGCTGGGTGCTCAGTACTCAGGGTGCTGGGTGCTCAGTACTCAGGGTGCTGGTTGCTCAGTCCTCAGGGTGCTCAGTGCTCAGGGTGCTGGGTGATCAGTGCTCGGGGTGTTCGGTGCTCAGTACTCAGGGTGCTGAGTGCCCAGTACTCAGGGTGCTGGGTGCTCAGTACTCAGGGTGCTCATTGCTCAGGGTGCTGGGTGCTCAGTACTCAGGGTGCTGGGTGCTCAGTCCTCAGGGTGCTGGGTGCTCAGTACGTTGGGTGCTCAGTACTCAGGGTGCTCGGTGCTCAGTACTCGGGGTGCTGGGTGCTCATTAATCAGGGTGCTGGGTGCTCAGTACTCAGGGTGCTCAGTGCTTGGGGTGCAGGGTGCTCAGTACTCAGGGTGCTCTGTGCTTGGGGTGCTGGGCGCTCAGTACTCAGGGTGCTGGGTGCTCAGTGCTCAGGGTGTTGGGTGCTCAGTACTCAGGGTGCTGGGTGCTCAGTACTCAGGGTGCTGGGTGCTCAGTGCTCGGGGTGCTGGGTGCTCAGTGCTCGGGGTGCTGGGTGCTCAGTGCTCGGGGTGCTCGGTGCTCAGTGCTCGGGGTGCTGGGTGCTCAGTGCTCAGTACTCAGGGTGCTGGGTGCTCAGTGCTCAGGTTGCTGGGTGCTCGGTGCTCAGTACGCTGGGTGCTCAGTACTCAGGGTGCTGGATGCTCAGTACTCAGGGTGCTCGGTGCTCAGTTCTCAGGGTGCTGGGTGCTCAGTGCTCGGGGTGCTGGGTGCTCAGTACTCAGGGTGCTGGGTGCTCAGTGCTCGGGGTGCTCGGTGCTCAGTACGCTGGGTGCTCAGTATTCAGGGTGCTGGGTGCTCAGTACTCAGGGTGCTGGGTGCTCAGTGCTCAGGGTGCTGGGTGCTCAGTGCTCGGGGTGCTCAGTGCTAAGTACTCAGGGTGCTGGGTGCTCAGTACTCAGGGTGCTGGGTGCTCAGTACTCAGAGTGCTGGGTGCTCAGTGCTCGTAGTGCTGGGTGCTCAGTGCTCAGGGTGCTCAGTGCTCAGTACTCAGGGTGCTGGGTGCTCATTACTCAGGGTGCTGGGTGCTCAGTGCTCGGGGTGCTGGGTGCTCAGTACTCAGGGTGCTGGGTGCTCAGTGCTCAGGGTGCTCGGTGCTCAGTACTCATGTTGCTGGGTGCTCATTCTCAGGGTGCTGGGTGCTCAGTACTCAGGTTGCTCAGTACTCTGGGTGCTCGGTGCTCAGTACTCATGGTGCTGGCTGCTCAGTACTCAGGGTGCTCGGTGCTCAGTTCTCAGGGTGCTCGGTGCTCTGTGTTTGGTGTGCTGGGTGCTCAGTACTCAGGGTGCTGGGTGCTCAGTGCTCATGGTGCTCGGTGCTCAGTGCTCTGGGTGCTGGGTGCTCAGTACTCAGTGCTCAGGATGCTGGGTGCTCAGTGCTCAGGGTGCTGGGTGCTCAGTGCTCAGGGAGCTCAGTGCTCAGTGCTCAGTACTTAGGGTGCTGGGTGCTCAGTACTCAGGGTGTTGGGTGCTCAGTGCTCGGGGTGCCCGGTGCTCAGTGCTCTGGGTGCTCGGTGCTCAGTACTCAGGGTGCTGGGTGCTCAGTACTCACGGTGCTGGGTGCTCAGTGTTCCGGGTGCTGGGTGCTCAGTGCTCGGGGTGCTGGGTGCTCAGTGCTCGGGGTGCTGGGTGCTCAGTACTCAGGGTGCTCAGCGCTCAGTACTCAGGGTGCTGGGTGCTCAGTGCTCGGGGTGCTCGTTGCTCAGTACGTTGGGTGCTCAGTGCTCAGGGTGCTGGGTGCTCAGTGCTCAGGGTGCTTGATGCTCAGTACTCAGGGTGCTGGGTGCTCAGTGCTCAGGGTGCTGGGTGCTCAGTGCTCAGGGTGCTGGGTGCTCAGTGCTCAGGGTGCTGGGTGCTCAGTACTCAGGGTGCTGGGTGCTCAGTACTCGGGGTGCTGGGTGCTCAGTGCTCAGCGTGCTGGGTGCTCAGTACTCAGGGTGCTCGGTGCTCAGTGCTTGGGGTGCTGGGTGCTCAGTACTCAGGGTGCTGGGTGCTCAGTTCTCAGGGTGCTGCGTGCTCAGTGCTCAGGGTGATGGGTGCTCAGTACTCAGTGCTCAGGATGCTGGGTGCTCAGTGCTCGGGCCGCTGGGTGCTCAGTGCTCAGTGTGCTGGGTGCTCAGTACTCAGGGTGCTGGGTTCTCAGTACTCAGGGTGCTGGGTGCACAGTGCTAGGGGTGCTGGGTGCTCAGTGCTCGGGGTCTGGGTGCTCAGTACTCAGGGTGCTGGGTGCTCAGTACTCAGGGTGCTGGGTGCTCAGTGCTCAGGGTGCTGGGTGCTCAGTGCTCTGGGTGCTGGGTGCTCAGTGCTCAGGGTGCTGGGTGCTCAGTGCTCAGGGTGCTGGGTGCTCAGTGCTCAGGGTGCTGGGTGCTGAGTGCTCAGGGTGCTGGGTGCTCAGTGCTCGGGGTGCTCGGTGCTCAGTACACAGGGTGCTAGGTGCTCAGTGCTCGGGGTGCTGGGTGCTCAGTGCTCAGTACTCAGGGTGCTGGGTGCTCAGTGCTCGGGGTGCTGGGTGCTCAGTACTCAGGGTGCTGGGTGCTCAGTGCTCAGGGTGCTGGGTGCTCAGTGCTCAGGGTGCTGGGTGCTCAGTGATCGGGGTGCTGGGTGCTCAGTACTCAGGGTGCTCAGTGCTCGGGGAGCTCGGTGCTCAGTATTCAGGGTGCTGGGTGCTCAGTACTCAGTGCTCGGGGTCCTGGGTGCTCCGTGCTCGGGGTGCTGGGTGCTCAGTGCTCTGGGTGCTTAGTGCTCAGTACTCAGGGTGCTGGGTGCTCAGTACTCAGGGTGCTCAGTGCTCGGGGTGCTGGGTGCTCAGTACTCAGGGTGCTGGGTGCTCAGTACTCAGGGTGCTCAGTGCTCGGGGTGCTGGGTGCTCAGTGCTCAGGGTGATCGGTGCTCAGTACTCAGGATGCTGGGTGCTCAGTACTCAGGGTGCTGGGTGCTCAGTACTCAGGGTGCTGGTTGCTCAGTCCTCAGGGTGCTCAGTGCTCAGGGTGCTGGGTGATCAGTGCTCGGGGTGCTCGGTGCTCAGTACTCAGGGTGCTGAGTGCCCAGTACTCAGGGTGCTGGGTGCTCAGTACTCAGGGTGCTCATTGCTCAGGGTGCTGGTTGCTCAGTACTCAGGGTGCTGGGTGCTCAGTGCTCAGGGTGCTCGGTGCTCAGTACGTTGGGTGCTCAGTACTCAGGGTGCTCGGTGCTCAGTACTCGGGGTGCTGGGTGCTCATTAATCAGGGTGCTGGGTGCTCAGTACTCAGGGTGCTCAGTGCTTGGGGTGCAGGGTGCTCAGTACTCAGGGTGCTCTGTGCTTGGGGTGCTGGGTGCTCAGTACTCAGGGTGCTGGGTGCTCAGTGCTCAGGGTGTTGGGTGCTCAGTACTCAGGGTGCTGGGTGCTCAGTACTCAGGGTGCTGGGTGCTCAGTGCTCGGGGTGCTGGGTGCTCAGTGCTCGGGGTGCTGGGTGCTCAGTGCTCGGGGTGCTGGGTGCTCAGTGCTCAGGGTGCTGGGTGCTCAGTGCTCGGGGTGCTGGGTGCTCAGTGCTCGGGGTGCTTGGTGCTCAGTGCTCGGGGTGCTGGGTTCTCAGTGCTCAGTGTGCTGGGTGCTCGGTGCTCGGGGTGCTGGGTGCTTAGTGCTCGGGGTGCCCGGTGCTCAGTACTCGGGGTTCTGGGTGCTCAGTGCTCAGGGTACTCGGTGCTCAGTACGTTGGGTGCTCAGTACTCAGGGTGCTGGGTGCTCAGTGCTCAGGGTGCTAGGTGCTCAGTGCTCAGGGTGCTGGGTGCTCAGTGCTCAGGGTGCTGGGTGCTCAGTGCTCAGGGTGCTGGGTGCTCGGTGCTCTGGGTGCTGGGTGCTTAGTGCTCGGGGTGCCCGGTGCTCAGTACTCGGGGTGCTCAGTGCTCAGTCCTCAGGGTGCTGGGTGCTCAGTGCTCAGGGTGCTGGGTGCTCAGTACTCAGGGTGCTGGGTGCTCGGTACTCGGGGTGCTTGGTGCTTAGTGCTCGGGTTGCTGGGTGCTCAGTACTCAGGGTGCTGGGTGCTAAGTGCTCAGTACTCAGGGTGCTGGGTGCTCAGTGCTCAGGGTTCTGGGTGCTCAGTGCTCAGGGTGCTAGGTGCTCGGAGCTCTGGGTGCTGGGTGCTTAGTGCTCGGGTTGCTGGGTGCTCAGTACTCAGGGTGCTGGTTGCTCAGTACTCAGGGTGCTGGGTGCTCAGTGCTCAGGGTGCTGGGTGCTCGGTGCTCGGGGTGCAGGGTGCTTAGTGCTCGGGTTGCTGGGTGCTCAGTACTCAGGGTGCTGGGTGCTCAGTGCTCGGGGTGCTCGGTGCTCAGTGCTCAGTACTCAGGGTGCTGTGTGCTCAGTGCTCAGGGTGCTGTGTGTTCAGTTCTCAGGGTGCTGGGTGCTCAGTACTCAGGGTGCTGGGTGCTCAGTACTCAGGGTGCTGGGTGCTCAGTGCTCAGGGTGCTGGGTGCTCGGTGCTCGGGGTGCTGGGTGTTAAGTGCTCGGGTTGCTGGGTGCTCAGTACTCAGGGTGCTGGGTGCTCAGTGCTCGGGGTGCTGGGTGCTCAGTGCTCAGTACTCAGGGTGCTGGGTGCTCAGTGCTCAGGGTGCTGTGTGCTCAGTGCTCAGGGTGCTGGGTACTCAGTGCTCAGGGTGCTGGGTGCTCAGTACTCAGGGTGCTGGGTGCTCAGTACTCAGGGTGCTGGGTGCTCTGTGCTCGGGGTGCTGGGTGCTCAGTGCTCGCGGTGCTGGGTGCTCAGTGCTCAGGGTGCTCGGTGCTCAGTACTCAGGGTGCTTTGTGCTCAGTGCTCGAGGTGCTCAGTACTCAGGGTGCTGTGTGTTCAGTGCTCAGTGTGCTGGGTGCTCAGTACTCAGGGTGCTCGGTGCTTAGTACTCAGGGTGCTGGGTGCTCAGTACTCCGGGTGCTGGGAGCTCAGTGCTCGGGGTTCTCGGTGCTCAGTGCTCAAGGTGCTGGGTGCTCAGTACTCAGCGTGCTCATTGCTCAGGGTGCTGGGTGCTCAGTACTCAGGGTGCTGGGTGCTCAGTGCTCAGGGTGCTCAGTTCTCAGTACGTTGGGTGCTCAGTACTCAGGGTGCTTGGTGCTCAGTACTCGGGGTGCTGGGTGCTCATTAATCAGGGTGATGGGTGCTCAGTAATCAGGGTGCTCAGTGCTTGGGGTTCAGGGTGCTCAGTACTCAGGGTGTTCTGTGCTTGGGGTGCTGGGTGCTCAGTACTCAGGGTGCTGGGTACTCAGTGCTCAGGGTGTTGGGTGCTCAGTACTCAGGGTGCTGGGTGCTCAGTACTCAGGTTGCTGGGTGCTCAGTGATCGGGGTGTTGGGTGCTCAGTGCTCGGGGTGCTGGGTGCTCAGTGCTCGGGGTGCTGGGTGCTCAGTGCTCGGGGTTCTGGGTGCTCAGTGCCCAGGGTGCTGGGTGATCAGTGCTCGGGGTGCTGGGTGCTCAGTGCTCAGGGTGCTGGGTGCTCGGTGCTCGGGGTGCTGGGTGCTTAGTGCTCGTGGTGCCCGGTGCTCAGTACTCGGGGTTCTGGGTGCTCAGTGCTCAGGGTACTCGGTGCTCAGTACGTTGGGTGTTCAGTACTCAGGGTGCTGGGTGCTCAGTGCTCAGGGTGCTGGGTGCTCAGTGCTCAGGGTGCTGGGTGCTCAGTGCTCAGGGTGCTGGGTGCTCAGTGCTCAGGGTGCTGGGTGCTCAGTGCTCAGGGTGCTGGGTGCTCGGTGCTCTGGGTGCTGGGTGCTTAGTGCTCGGGGTGCTCGGTGCTCAGTACTCGGGGTGCTCAGTGCTCAGTACTCAGGGTGGTGGGTGCTCAGTGCTCAGGGTGCTGGGTGCTCAGTACTCAGGGTGCTGGGTGCTCGGTTCTCAGTACGCTGGGTTCTCAGTACTCAGGGTGCTGGGTGCTCAGTACTCAGGGTGCTCGGTGCTCAGTACTCAGGGTGCTGGGTGCTCAGTGCTCGGGGTGCTGGGTGCTCAGTACTCAGGGTGCTGGGTGCTCAGTGCTCGGGGTGCTCGGTGCTCAGTACGCTGGGTGCTCAGTACTCAGGGTGCTGGGTGCTCAGTACTCAGGGTGCTGGGTGCTTATTACTCAGGGTGCTGGGTGCTCAGTGCTCCGGGTGCTGGGTGCTCAGTGCTCAGTACTCAGGGTGCTGGGTGCTCAGTGCTCAGGTTGCTGGGTGCTTAGTACTCAGGGTGCTGGGTGCTCAGTGCTCAGTACTCAGGGTGCTGGGTGCTCGGTGCTCGGGGTGCTGGGTGCTTAGTGCTCGGGGTGCTGGGTGGTCAGTACTCACGGTGCTGGGTGCTCAGTAC
This sequence comes from Microtus oregoni, assembly GCF_018167655.1. Taxonomy (NCBI): domain Eukaryota; kingdom Metazoa; phylum Chordata; class Mammalia; order Rodentia; family Cricetidae; genus Microtus; species Microtus oregoni. The sequence continues at coordinate 15,057 of NW_024544670.1, forward strand.
TCGGGGTGCTGGGTGCTCACTACTCAGGGTGCTGGGTGCTCAGTACTCAGGGTGCTGGGTGCTCAGTGCTCGGGGTGCTCGGTGCTCAGTACTCAGGGTGCTCATTACTCAGGGTGCTCAGTACTCAGGGTGCTGGGTGCTCAGTACTCAGGGTGCTCAGTACTCAGGGTGCTGGGTGCTCAGTGCTCGGGGTGCTGGGTGCTCAGTACCCAGGGTGCTCAGTACTCAGGGTGCTGGGTGCTCAGTGCTCGGGGTGCTGGGTGCTCAGTGCTCAGGGTGATCGGTGCTCAGTACTCAGGATGCTCTGTGCTCAGTACTCAGGGTGCTGGGTGCTCAGTACACAGGGTGCTGGTTGCTCAGTCCTCAGGGTGCTCAGTGCTCAGGGTGCTGGGTGCTCAGTGCTCGGGGTGCTGGGTGCTCAGTACTCAGGGTGCTGGGTGCTCAGTACTCAGGGTGCTGGGTGCTCAGTACTCAGGGTGCTGGGTGCTCAGTGCTCGTAGTGCTGGGTTCTCAGTGCTCAGTACTCAGGGTGCTGGGTGCTCATTACTCAGGGTGCTGGGTGCTCAGTGCTCGGGGTGCTGGGTGCTCAGTACTCAGGGTGCTGGGTGCTAAGTGCTCGGGGTGCTGGGTGCTCAGTGCTCAGTACTCAGGGTGCTGGGTGCTCAGTACACAGGGTGCTGGGTGCTCAGTGCTCGGGGTGCTGGGTGCTCAGTGCTCGGGGTGCTGGGTGCTCAGTACTCAGGGTGCTGGGTGCTCAGTGCTCAGGGTGTTGGGTGCTCAGTACTCAGGGTGCTGGGTGCTCAGTACTCAGGGTGCTGGGTGCTCAGTGCTCGGGGTGCTGGGTGCTCAGTGCTCGGGGTGCTGGGTGCTCAGTGCTCGGGGTGCTGGGTGCTCAGTGCTCAGGGTGCTGGGTGCTCAGTGCTCGGGGTGCTGGGTGCTCAGTGCTCGGGATGCTTGGTGCTCAGTGCTCGGGGTGCTGGGTTCTCAGTGCTCAGTGTGCTGGGTGCTCGGTGCTCGGGGTGCTGGGTGCTTAGTGCTCGGGGTGCCCGGTGCTCAGTACTCGGGGTTCTGGGTGCTCAGTGCTCAGGGTACTCGGTGCTCAGTACGTTGGGTGCTCAGTACTCAGGGTGCTGGGTGCTCAGTGCTCAGGGTGCTAGGTGCTCAGTGCTCAGGGTGCTGGGTGCTCAGTGCTCAGGGTGCTGGGTGCTCAGTGCTCAGGGTGCTGGGTGCTCGGTGCTCTGGGTGCTGGGTGCTTAGTGCTCGGGGTGCCCGGTGCTCAGTACTCGGGGTGCTCAGTGCTCAGTACTCAGGTTGCTGGGTGCTCAGTGCTCAGGGTGCTGGGTGCTCAGTACTCAGTGTGCTGGGTGCTCGGTGCTCAGTACGCAGTGTGCTCAGTACTCAGGGTGCTGGGTGCTCAGTACTCAGGGTGCTCGGTGCTCAGTGCTCAGGGTGCTAGGTGCTCGGTGCTCGGGGTGCTGGGTGCTCAGTACTCAGGGTGCTGGGTGCTCAGTGCTCAGGGTGCTGGGTGCTCAGTGCTCGGGGTGCTCAGTGCTAAGTACTCAGGGTGCTGGGTGCTCAGTACTCAGGGTGCTGGGTGCTCAGTACTCAGAGTGCTGGGTGCTCAGTGCTCGAAGTGCTGGGTGCTCAGTGCTCAGGGTGCTCAGTGCTCAGTACTCAGGGTGCTGGGTGCTCATTACTCAGGGTGCTGGGTGCTCAGTGCTCGGGGTGCTGGGTGCTCAGTACTCAGGGTGCTGGGTGCTCAGTGCTCAGGGTGCTCGGTGCTCAGTACTCATGTTGCTGGGTGCTCATTCTCAGGGTGCTGGGTGCTCAGTACTCAGGTTGCTCAGTACTCTGGGTGCTCGGTGCTCAGTACTCATGGTGCTGGCTGCTCAGTACTCAGGGTGCTCGGTGCTCAGTTCTCAGGGTGCTCGGTGCTCAGTGTTTGGTGTGCTGGGTGCTCAGTACTCAGGGTGCTGGGTGCTCAGTGCTCATGGTGCTCGGTGCTCAGTGCTCTGGGTGCTGGGTGCTCAGTACTCAGTGCTCAGGTTGCTGGGTGCTCAGTGCTCAGGGTGCTGGGTGCTCAGTGCTCAGGGAGCTCAGTGCTCAGTGCTCAGTACTTAGGGTGCTGGGTGCTCAGTACTCAGGGTGTTGGGTGCTCAGTGCTCGGGGTGCCCGGTGCTCAGTGCTCGGGGTGCTCGGTGCTCAGTACTCAGGGTGCTGGGTGCTCAGTACTCACGGTGCTGGGTGCTCAGTGCTCGGGGTGCTGGGTGCTCAGTGCTCGGGGTGCTGGGTGCTCAGTGCTCGGGGTGCTGGGTGCTCAGTACTCAGGGTGCTCAGCGCTCAGTACTCAGGGTGCTGGGTGCTCAGTGCTCGGGGTGCTCGTTGCTCAGTACGTTGGGTGCTCAGTGCTCAGGGTGCTGGCTGCTCAGTGCTCAGGGTGCTGGGTGCTCAGTGCTCAGGGTGCTTGATGCTCAGTACTCAGGGTGCTGGGTGCTCAGTGCTCAGGGTGCTGGGTGCTCAGTGCTCAGGGTGCTGGGTGCTCAGTGCTCAGGGTGCTGGGTGCTCAGTACTCAGGGTGCTGGGTGCTCAGTACTCGGGGTGCTGGGTGCTCAGTGCTCAGCGTGCTGGGTGCTCAGTACTCAGGGTGCTCGGTGCTCAGTGCTTGGGGTGCTGGGTGCTCAGTACTCAGGGTGCTGGGTGCTCAGTTCTCAGGGTGCTGCGTGCTCAGTGCTCAGGGTGATGGGTGCTCAGTACTCAGTGCTCAGGATGCTGGGTGCTCAGTGCTCGGGCCGCTGGGTGCTCAGTGCTCAGGGTGCTGGGTGCTCAGTACTCAGGGTGCTGGGTTCTCAGTACTCAGGGTGCTGGGTGCACAGTGCTAGGGGTGCTGGGTGCTCAGTGCTCGGGGTCTGGGTGCTCAGTACTCAGGGTGCTGGGTGCTCAGTACTCAGGGTGCTGGGTGCTCAGTGCTCAGGGTGCTGGGTGCTCAGTGCTCTGGGTGCTGGGTGCTCAGTGCTCAGGGTGCTGGGTGCTCAGTGCTCAGGGTGCTGGGTGCTCAGTGCTCGGGGTGCTGGGTGCTGAGTGCTCAGGGTGCTGGGTGCTCAGTGCTCGGGGTGCTCGGTGCTCAGTACACAGGGTGCTAGGTGCTCAGTGCTCGGGGTGCTGGGTGCTCAGTGCTCAGTACTCAGGGTGCTGGGTGCTCAGTGCTCGGGGTGCTGGGTGCTCAGTACTCAGGGTGCTGGGTGCTCAGTGCTCAGGGTGCTGGGTGCTCAGTGCTCAGGGTGCTGGGTGCTCAGTGATCGGGGTGCTGGGTGCTCAGTACTCAGGGTGCTCAGTGCCCGGGGAGCTCGGTGCTCAGTACTCAGGGTGCTGGGTGCTCAGTACTCAGTGCTCGGGGTCCTGGGTGCTCCGTGCTCGGGGTGCTGGGTGCTCAGTGCTCTGGGTGCTTAGTGCTCAGTACTCAGGGTGCTGGGTGCTCAGTACTCAGGGTGCTCAGTGCTCGGGGTGCTGGGTGCTCAGTACTCAGGGTGCTGGGTGCTCAGTACTCAGGGTGCTCAGTGCTCGGGGTGCTGGGTGCTCAGTGCTCAGGGTGATCGGTGCTCAGTACTCAGGATGCTGGGTGCTCAGTACTCAGGGTGCTGGGTGCTCAGTACTCAGGGTGCTGGTTGCTCAGTCCTCAGGGTGCTCAGTGCTCAGGGTGCTGTGTGATCAGTGCTCGGGGTGCTCGGTGCTCAGTACTCAGGGTGCTGAGTGCCCAGTACTCAGGGTGCTGGGTGCTCAGTACTCAGGGTGCTCATTGCTCAGGGTGCTGGGTGCTCAGTACTCAGGGTGCTCGGTGCTCAGTACTCGGGGTGCTGGGTGCTCATTAATCAGGGTGCTGGGTGCTCAGTACTCAGGGTGCTCAGTGCTTGGGGTGCAGGGTGCTCAGTACTCAGGGTGCTCTGTGCTTCGGGTGCTGGGTGCTCAGTACTCAGGGTGCTGGGTGCTCAGTGCTCAGGGTGTTGGGTGCTCAGTACTCAGGGTGCTGGGTGCTCAGTACTCAGGGTGCTGGGTGCTCAGTGCTCGGGGTGCTGGGTGCTCAGTGCTCGGGGTGCTGGGTGCTCAGTGCTCGGGGTGCTGGGTGCTCAGTGCTCAGGGTGCTGTGTGCTCAGTGCTCGGGGTGCTGGGTGCTCAGTGCTCGGGGTGCTTGGTGCTCAGTGCTCGGGGTGCTGGGTTCTCAGTGCTCGGTGTGCTGGGTGCTCGGTGCTCGGGGTGCTGGGTGCTTAGTGCTCGGGGTGCCCGGTGCTCAGTACTCGGGGTTCTGGGTGCTCAGTGCTCAGGGTACTCGGTGCTCAGTACGTTGGGTGCTCAGTACTCAGGGTGCTGGGTGCTCAGTGCTCTGGGTGCTAGGTGCTCAGTGCTCAGGGTGCTGGGTGCTCAGTGCTCAGGGTGCTGGGTGCTCAGTGCTCAGGGTGCTGGGTGCTCAGTGCTCAGGGTGCTGGGTGCTCAGTGCTCAGGGTGCTGGGTGCTCAGTGCTCAGGGTGCTGGGTGCTCAGTGATCGGGGTGCTGGGTGCTCAGTACTCAGGGTGCTCAGTGCTCGGGGAGCTCGGTGCTCAGTACTCAGGGTGCTGGGTGCTCAGTACTCAGGGTGTTGGGTGCTCAGTACTCAGGGTGCTGGGTGCTCAGTACTCAGGGTGCTGGGTGCTCAGTGCTCGGGGTGTTGGGTGCTCAGTGCTCGGGGTGCTGGGTGCTCAGTGCTCGGGGTGCTGGGTGCTCAGTGCTCGGGGTTCTGGGTGCTCAGTGCCCAGGGTGCTGGGTGATCAGTGCTCGGGGTGCTGGGTGCTCAGTGCTCATGGTGCTGGGTGCTCGGTGCTCGGGGTGCTGGGTGCTTAGTGCTCGTGGTGCCCGGTGCTCAGTACTCGGGGTTCTGGGTGCTCAGTGCTCAGGGTACTCGGTGCTCAGTACGTTGGGTGCTCAGTACTCAGGGTGCTGGGTGCTCAGTGCTCAGGGTGCTGGGTGCTCAGTGCTCAGGGTGCTGGGTGCTCAGTGCTCAGGGTGCTGGGTGCTCAGTGCTCAGGGTGCTGGGTGCTCAGTGCTCAGGGTGCTGGGTGCTCAGTACTCAGGGTGCTGGGTTCTCAGTGCTCCGGGTGCTGGGTGCTCAGTGCTCAGTACTCAGGGTGCTGGGTGCTCAGTGCTCAGGTTGCTGGGTGCTTAGTACTCAGGGTGCTGGGTGCTCAGTGCTCAGTACTCAGGGTGCTGGGTGCTCGGTGCTCGGGGTGCTGGGTGCTTAGTGCTCGGGGTGCTGGGTGGTCAGTACTCACGGTGCTGGGTGCTCAGTACTCAGGGTGCTGGGTGCTCAGTGCTCGGGGTGCTGGGTGCTCAGTACTCAGGGTGCTGGGTGCTCAGTGCTCGGGGTGCTCGGTGCTCAGTACGCTGGGTGCTCAGTACTCAGGGTGCTGGGTGCTCAGTACTCAGGGTGCTGGGTGCTTAGTATTCAGGGTGCTGGGTGCTCAGTGCTCCGGGTGCTGGGTGCTCAGTGCTCAGTACTCAGGGTGCTGGGTGCTCAGTGCTCAGGTTGCTGGGTGCTCAGTGCTCAGGGTGCTTCGTGCTCGGTGCTCGGTGCTCGGGGTGCTGGGTGCTTAGTGCTCGGGGTGCTGGGTGCTCAGTACTCAGGGTGCTGGGTGGTCAGTACTCACGGTGCTGGGTGCTCAGTACTCGGGGTGCTGGGTGCTCACTACTCAGGGTGCTGGGTGCTCAGTACTCAGGGTGCTGGGTGCTCAGTGCTCGGGGTGCTCGGTGCTCAGTACTCAGGGTGCTCATTACTCAGGGTGCTCAGTACTCAGGGTGCTGGGTGCTCAGTACTCAGGGTGCTCAGTACTCAGGGTGCTGGGTGCTCAGTGCTCGGGGTGCTGGGTGCTCAGTACCCAGGGTGCTCAGTACTCAGGGTGCTGGGTGCTCAGTGCTCGGGGTGCTGGGTGCTCAGTGCACAGGGTGATCGGTGCTCAGTACTCAGGATGCTGGGTGCTCAGTACTCAGGGTGCTGGGTGCTCAGTACACAGGGTGCTGGTTGCTCAGTCCTCAGGGTGCTCAGTGCTCAGGGTGCTGGGTGCTCAGTGCTTGGGGTGCTCGGTGCTCAGTACTCAGGGTGCTGGGTGCTCAGTACTCAGGGTGCTGGGTGCTCAGTACTCAGGGTGCTGGGTGCTCAGTGCTCGTAGTGCTGGGTGCTCAGTGCTCAGTACTCAGGGTGCTGGGTGCTCATTACTCAGGGTGCTGGGTGCTCAGTGCTCGGGGTGCTGGGTGCTCAGTACTAAGGGTGCTGTGTGCTCAGTGCTCAGGGTGCTCGGTGCTCAGTACTCATGGTGTTGGGTGCTCATTCTCAGGGTGCTGGGTGCTCAGTCCTCAGGGTGCTCAGTGCTCAGGGTGCTGGGTGCTCAGTGCTCGGGGTGCTCAGTGCTAAGTACTCAGGGTGCTGGGTGCTCAGTACTCAGGGTGCTGGGTGCTCAGTACTCAGAGTGCTGGGTGCTCAGTGCTCGAAGTGCTGGGTGCTCAGTGCTCAGGGTGCTCAGTGCTCAGTACTCAGGGTGCTGGGTGCTCATTACTCAGGGTGCTGGGTGCTCAGTGCTCGGGGTGCTGGGTGCTCAGTACTCAGGGTGCTGGGTGCTCAGTGCTCAGGGTGCTCGGTGCTCAGTACTCATGTTGCTGGGTGCTCATTCTCAGGGTGCTGGGTGCTCAGTACTCAGGTTGCTCAGTACTCTGGGTGCTCGGTGCTCAGTACTCATGGTGCTGGCTGCTCAGTACTCAGGGTGCTCGGTGCTCAGTTCTCAGGGTGCTCGGTGCTCAGTGTTTGGTGTGCTGGGTGCTCAGTACTCAGGGTGCTGGGTGCTCAGTGCTCATGGTGCTCGGTGCTCAGTGCTCTGGGTGCTGGGTGCTCAGTACTCAGTGCTCAGGTTGCTGGGTGCTCAGTGCTCAGGGTGCTGGGTGCTCAGTGCTCAGGGAGCTCAGTGCTCAGTGCTCAGTACTTAGGGTGCTGGGTGCTCAGTACTCAGGGTGTTGGGTGCTCAGTGCTCGGGGTGCCCGGTGCTCAGTGCTCGGGGTGCTCGGTGCTCAGTACTCAGGGTGCTGGGTGCTCAGTACTCACGGTGCTGGGTGCTCAGTGCTCGGGGTGCTGGGTGCTCAGTGCTCGGGGTGCTGGGTGCTCAGTGCTCGGGGTGCTGGGTGCTCAGTACTCAGGGTGCTCAGCGCTCAGTACTCAGGGTGCTGGGTGCTCAGTGCTCGGGGTGCTCGTTGCTCAGTACGTTGGGTGCTCAGTGCTCAGGGTGCTGGCTGCTCAGTGCTCAGGGTGCTGGGTGCTCAGTGCTCAGGGTGCTTGATGCTCAGTACTCAGGGTGCTGGGTGCTCAGTGCTCAGGGTGCTGGGTGCTCAGTGCTCAGGGTGCTGGGTGCTCAGTGCTCAGGGTGCTGGGTGCTCAGTACTCAGGGTGCTGGGTGCTCAGTACTCGGGGTGCTGGGTGCTCAGTGCTCAGCGTGCTGGGTGCTCAGTACTCAGGGTGCTCGGTGCTCAGTGCTTGGGGTGCTGGGTGCTCAGTACTCAGGGTGCTGGGTGCTCAGTTCTCAGGGTGCTGCGTGCTCAGTGCTCAGGGTGATGGGTGCTCAGTACTCAGTGCTCAGGATGCTGGGTGCTCAGTGCTCGGGCCGCTGGGTGCTCAGTGCTCAGGGTGCTGGGTGCTCAGTACTCAGGGTGCTGGGTTCTCAGTACTCAGGGTGCTGGGTGCACAGTGCTAGGGGTGCTGGGTGCTCAGTGCTCGGGGTCTGGGTGCTCAGTACTCAGGGTGCTGGGTGCTCAGTACTCAGGGTGCTGGGTGCTCAGTGCTCAGGGTGCTGGGTGCTCAGTGCTCTGGGTGCTGGGTGCTCAGTGCTCAGGGTGCTGGGTGCTCAGTGCTCAGGGTGCTGGGTGCTCAGTGCTCGGGGTGCTGGGTGCTGAGTGCTCAGGGTGCTGGGTGCTCAGTGCTCGGGGTGCTCGGTGCTCAGTACACAGGGTGCTAGGTGCTCAGTGCTCGGGGTGCTGGGTGCTCAGTGCTCAGTACTCAGGGTGCTGGGTGCTCAGTGCTCGGGGTGCTGGGTGCTCAGTACTCAGGGTGCTGGGTGCTCAGTGCTCAGGGTGCTGGGTGCTCAGTGCTCAGGGTGCTGGGTGCTCAGTGATCGGGGTGCTGGGTGCTCAGTACTCAGGGTGCTCAGTGCTCGGGGAGCTCGGTGCTCAGTACTCAGGGTGCTGGGTGCTCAGTACTCAGTGCTCGGGGTCCTGGGTGCTCCGTGCTCGGGGTGCTGGGTGCTCAGTGCTCTGGGTGCTTAGTGCTCAGTACTCAGGGTGCTGGGTGCTCAGTACTCAGGGTGCTCAGTGCTCGGGGTGCTGGGTGCTCAGTACTCAGGGTGCTGGGTGCTCAGTACTCAGGGTGCTCAGTGCTCGGGGTGCTGGGTGCTCAGTGCTCAGGGTGATCGGTGCTCAGTACTCAGGATGCTGGGTGCTCAGTACTCAGGGTGCTGGGTGCTCAGTACTCAGGGTGCTGGTTGCTCAGTCCTCAGGGTGCTCAGTGCTCAGGGTGCTGTGTGATCAGTGCTCGGGGTGCTCGGTGCTCAGTACTCAGGGTGCTGAGTGCCCAGTACTCAGGGTGCTGGGTGCTCAGTACTCAGGGTGCTCATTGCTCAGGGTGCTGGGTGCTCAGTACTCAGGGTGCTCGGTGCTCAGTACTCGGGGTGCTGGGTGCTCATTAATCAGGGTGCTGGGTGCTCAGTACTCAGGGTGCTCAGTGCTTGGGGTGCAGGGTGCTCAGTACTCAGGGTGCTCTGTGCTTCGGGTGCTGGGTGCTCAGTACTCAGGGTGCTGGGTGCTCAGTGCTCAGGGTGTTGGGTGCTCAGTACTCAGGGTGCTGGGTGCTCAGTACTCAGGGTGCTGGGTGCTCAGTGCTCGGGGTGCTGGGTGCTCAGTGCTCGGGGTGCTGGGTGCTCAGTGCTCGGGGTGCTGGGTGCTCAGTGCTCAGGGTGCTGTGTGCTCAGTGCTCGGGGTGCTGGGTGCTCAGTGCTCGGGGTGCTTGGTGCTCAGTGCTCGGGGTGCTGGGTTCTCAGTGCTCGGTGTGCTGGGTGCTCGGTGCTCGGGGTGCTGGGTGCTTAGTGCTCGGGGTGCCCGGTGCTCAGTACTCGGGGTTCTGGGTGCTCAGTGCTCAGGGTACTCGGTGCTCAGTACGTTGGGTGCTCAGTACTCAGGGTGCTGGGTGCTCAGTGCTCTGGGTGCTAGGTGCTCAGTGCTCAGGGTGCTGGGTGCTCAGTGCTCAGGGTGCTGGGTGCTCAGTGCTCAGGGTGCTGGGTGCTCGGTGCTCTGGGTGCTGGGTGCTTAGTGCTCGGGGTGCCCGGTGCTCAGTACTCGGGGTGCTCAGTGCTCAGTACTCAGGGTGCTGGGTGCTCAGTGCTCAGGGTGCTGGGTGCTCAGTACTCAGGGTGCTGGGTTCTCGGTGCTCAGTACGCAGTGTGCTCAGTACTCAGGGTGCTGGGTGCTCAGTACTCAGGGTGCTCGGTGCTCAGTGCTCAGGGTGCTAGGTGCTCGGTGCTCGGGGTGCTGGGTGCTTAGTGCTCGGGTTGCTGGGTGCTCAGTACTCAGGGTGCTGGGTGCTAAGTGCTCAGTACTCAGGGTGCTGGGTGCTCAGTGCTCAGGGTTCTGGGTGCTCAGTGCTCAGGGTGCTGGGTGCTCGGAGCTCGGGGTGCTGGGTGCTTAGTGCTCGGGTTGCTGGGTGCTCAGTACTCAGGGTGCTGGGTGCTCAGTACTCAGGGTGCTGGGTGCTCAGTGCTCAGGGTGCTGGGTGCTCGGTGCTCGGGGTGCAGGGTGCTTAGTGCTCGGGTTGCTGGGTGCTCAGTACTCAGGGTGCTGGGTGCTCAGTGCTCGGGGTGCTGGGTGCTCAGTGCTCAGTACTCAGGGTGCTGTGTGCTCAGTGCTCAGGGTGCTGTGTGTTCAGTTCTCAGGGTGCTGGGTGCTCAGTACTCAGGGTGCTGGGTGCTCAGTACTCAGGGTGCTGGGTGCTCAGTGCTCAGGGTGCTGGGTGCTCGGTGCTCGGGGTGCTGGGTGTTTAGTGCTCGGGTTGCTGGGTGCTCAGTACTCAGGGTGCTGGGTGCTCAGTGCTCGGGGTGCTGGGTGCTCAGTGCTCAGTACTCAGGGTGCTGGGTGCTCAGTGCTCAGGGTGCTGTGTGCTCAGTGCTCAGGGTGCTGGGTACTCAGTGCTCAGGGTGCTGGGTGCTCAGTACTCAGGGTGCTGGGTGCTCAGTACTCAGGGTGCTGGGTGCTCTGTGCTCGGGGTGCTGGGTGCTCAGTGCTCGCGGTGCTGGGTGCTCAGTGCTCAGGGTGCTCGGTGCTCAGTACTCAGGGTGCTGGGTGCTCAGTGCTCGAGGTGCTCAGTACTCAGGGTGCTGTGTGTTCAGTGCTCAGTGTGCTGGGTGCTCAGTACTCAGGGTGCTCGGTGCTTAGTACTCAGGGTGCTGGGTGCTCAGTACTCCGGGTGCTGGGTGCTCAGTGCTCGGGGTTCTCGGTGCTCAGTGCTGAAGGTGCTGGGTGCTCAGTACTCAGCGTGCTCATTGCTCAGGGTGCTGGGTGCTCAGTACTCAGGGTGCTGGGTGCTCAGTGCTCAGGGTGCTCGGTGCTCAGTACGTTGGGTGCTCAGTACTCAGGGTGCTTGGTGCTCAGTACTCGGGGTGCTGGGTGCTCATTAATCAGGGTGATGGGTGCTCAGTAATCAGGGTGCTCAGTGCTTGGGGTTCAGGGTGCTCAGTACTCAGGGTGTTCTGTGCTTGGGGTGCTGGGTGCTCAGTTCTCAGGGTGCTGGGTGCTCAGTGCTCAGGGTGTTGGGTGCTCAGTACTCAGGGTGCTGGGTGCTCAGTACTCAGGGTGCTGGGTGCTCAGTGCTCGGGGTGTTGGGTGCTCAGTGCTCGGGGTGCTGGGTGCTCAGTGCTCGGGGTGCTGGGTGCTCAGTGCTCGGGGTTCTGGGTGCTCAGTGCCCAGGGTGCTGGGTGATCAGTGCTCGGGGTGCTGGGTGCTCAGTGCTCATGGTGCTGGGTGCTCGGTGCTCGGGGTGCTGGGTGCTTAGTGCTCGTGGTGCCCGGTGCTCAGTACTCGGGGTTCTGGGTGCTCAGTGCTCAGGGTACTCGGTGCTCAGTACGTTGGGTGCTCAGTACTCAGGGTGCTGGGTGCTCAGTGCTCAGGGTGCTGGGTGCTCAGTGCTCAGGGTGCTGGGTGCTCAGTGCTCAGGGTGCTGGGTGCTCAGTGCTCAGGGTGCTGGGTGCTCAGTGCTCAGGGTGCTGGGTGCTCAGTACTCAGGGTGCTGGGTTCTCAGTACTCAGGGTGCTGGGTGCACAGTGCTAGGGGTGCTGGGTGCTCAGTGCTCGGGGTCTGGGTGCTCAGTACTCAGGGTGCTGGGTGCTCAGTACTCAGGGTGCTGGGTGCTCAGTGCTCAGGGTGCTGGGTGCTCAGTGCTCTGGGTGCTGGGTGCTCAGTGCTCAGGGTGCTGGGTGCTCAGTGCTCAGGGTGCTGGGTGCTCAGTGCTCGGGGTGCTGGGTGCTGAGTGCTCAGGGTGCTGGGTGCTCAGTGCTCGGGGTGCTCGGTGCTCAGTACACAGGGTGCTAGGTGCTCAGTGCTCGGGGTGCTGGGTGCTCAGTGCTCAGTACTCAGGGTGCTGGGTGCTCAGTGCTCGGGGTGCTGGGTGCTCAGTACTCAGGGTGCTGGGTGCTCAGTGCTCAGGGTGCTGGGTGCTCAGTGCTCAGGGTGCTGGGTGCTCAGTGATCGGGGTGCTGGGTGCTCAGTACTCAGGGTGCTCAGTGCTCGGGGAGCTCGGTGCTCAGTACTCAGGGTGCTGGGTGCTCAGTACTCAGGGTGTTGGGTGCTCAGTACTCAGGGTGCTGGGTGCTCAGTACTCAGGGTGCTGGGTGCTCAGTGCTCGGGGTGTTGGGTGCTCAGTGCTCGGGGTGCTGGGTGCTCAGTGCTCGGGGTGCTGGGTGCTCAGTGCTCGGGGTTCTGGGTGCTCAGTGCCCAGGGTGCTGGGTGATCAGTGCTCGGGGTGCTGGGTGCTCAGTGCTCATGGTGCTGGGTGCTCGGTGCTCGGGGTGCTGGGTGCTTAGTGCTCGTGGTGCCCGGTGCTCAGTACTCGGGGTTCTGGGTGCTCAGTGCTCAGGGTACTCGGTGCTCAGTACGTTGGGTGCTCAGTACTCAGGGTGCTGGGTGCTCAGTGCTCAGGGTGCTGGGTGCTCAGTGCTCAGGGTGCTGGGTGCTCAGTGCTCAGGGTGCTGGGTGCTCAGTGCTCAGGGTGCTGGGTGCTCAGTGCTCAGGGTGCTGGGTGCTCAGTACTCAGGGTGCTGGGTTCTCAGTGCTCCGGGTGCTGGGTGCTCAGTGCTCAGTACTCAGGGTGCTGGGTGCTCAGTGCTCAGGTTGCTGGGTGCTTAGTACTCAGGGTGCTGGGTGCTCAGTGCTCAGTACTCAGGGTGCTGGGTGCTCGGTGCTCGGGGTGCTGGGTGCTTAGTGCTCGGGGTGCTGGGTGGTCAGTACTCACGGTGCTGGGTGCTCAGTACTCAGGGTGCTGGGTGCTCAGTGCTCGGGGTGCTGGGTGCTCAGTACTCAGGGTGCTGGGTGCTCAGTGCTCGGGGTGCTCGGTGCTCAGTACGCTGGGTGCTCAGTACTCAGGGTGCTGGGTGCTCAGTACTCAGGGTGCTGGGTGCTTAGTATTCAGGGTGCTGGGTGCTCAGTGCTCCGGGTGCTGGGTGCTCAGTGCTCAGTACTCAGGGTGCTGGGTGCTCAGTGCTCAGGTTGCTGGGTGCTCAGTGCTCAGGGTGCTTCGTGCTCGGTGCTCGGTGCTCGGGGTGCTGGGTGCTTAGTGCTCGGGGTGCTGGGTGCTCAGTACTCAGGGTGCTGGGTGGTCAGTACTCACGGTGCTGGGTGCTCAGTACTCGGGGTGCTGGGTGCTCACTACTCAGGGTGCTGGGTGCTCAGTACTCAGGGTGCTGGGTGCTCAGTGCTCGGGGTGCTCGGTGCTCAGTACTCAGGGTGCTCATTACTCAGGGTGCTCAGTACTCAGGGTGCTGGGTGCTCAGTACTCAGGGTGCTCAGTACTCAGGGTGCTGGGTGCTCAGTGCTCGGGGTGCTGGGTGCTCAGTACCCAGGGTGCTCAGTACTCAGGGTGCTGGGTGCTCAGTGCTCGGGGTGCTGGGTGCTCAGTGCACAGGGTGATCGGTGCTCAGTACTCAGGATGCTGGGTGCTCAGTACTCAGGGTGCTGGGTGCTCAGTACACAGGGTGCTGGTTGCTCAGTCCTCAGGGTGCTCAGTGCTCAGGGTGCTGGGTGCTCAGTGCTTGGGGTGCTCGGTGCTCAGTACTCAGGGTGCTGGGTGCTCAGTACTCAGGGTGCTGGGTGCTCAGTACTCAGGGTGCTGGGTGCTCAGTGCTCGTAGTGCTGGGTGCTCAGTGCTCAGTACTCAGGGTGCTGGGTGCTCATTACTCAGGGTGCTGGGTGCTCAGTGCTCGGGGTGCTGGGTGCTCAGTACTAAGGGTGCTGTGTGCTCAGTGCTCAGGGTGCTCGGTGCTCAGTACTCATGGTGTTGGGTGCTCATTCTCAGGGTGCTGGGTGCTCAGTACTCAGGTTGCTCAGTACACTGGGTGCTCGGTGCTCAGTACTCATGGTGCTGGCTGCTCAGTACTAAGGGTGCTCGGTGCTCAGTTCTCAGGGTGCTCGGTGCTCAGTGTTTGGGGTGCTGGGTGCTCAGTACTCAGGGTGCTGAGTGCTCAGTGCTCAGGGTGCTCGGTGCTCAGTGCTCTGGGTGCTGGGTGCTCAGTACTCAGTGCTCAGGATGCTGGGTGCTCAGTGCTCAGGGTGCTGGGTGCTCAGTGCTCAGGGAGCTCAGTGCTCAGTACTTAGGGTGCTGGGTGCTCAGTACTCAGGGTGCTGGGTGCTCAGTGCTCGGGGTGCCCGGTGCTCAGTGCTCGGGGTGCTGGGTGCTCAGTGCTCGGGGTGCTGGGTGCTCAGTGCTCAGGGTGCTGGGTGCTCAGTATTCAGGGTGCTGGGTGCTCAGTGCTTGGGGTGCTGGGTGCTCAGTACTCAGGGTGCTGGGTGCTCAGTACTCAGGGTGCTCGGTGCTCAGTGCTTGGGGTGCTGGGTGCTCAGTACTCAGGGTGCTGGGTGCTCAGTGCTCAGGGTGCTGCGTGCTCAGTGCTCAGGGTGCTGGGTGCTCAGTACTCAGTGCTCAGGATGCTGGGTGCTCAGTGCTCGGGCTGCTGGGTGCTCAGTGCTCAGGGTGCTGGGTGCTCAGTACTCAGGGTGCTGGGTGCTCAGTTCTCAGGGTGCTGGGTGCTCAGTGCTCTGGGTGCTGTGTGCTCAGTGCTCGGGGTTCTCGGTGCTCAGTGCTCAAGGTGCTGGGTGCTCAGTACTCAGGGTGCTCATTGCTCAGGGTGCTGGGTGCTCAGTACTCAGGGTGCTGGGTGCTCAGTGCTCAGGGTGATGGGTGCTCAGTACTCAGGGTGCTCAGTGCTTGGGGTGCAGGGTGCTCAGTACTCAGGGTGCTCTGTGCTTGCTGTGCTGGGTGCTCAGTACTCAGGGTGCTGGGTGCTCAGTACTCAGGGTGCTGGGTGCTCAGTGCTCGGGGTGCTGGGTGCTCAGTGCTCGGGGTGCTGGGTGCACAGTGCTCGGGGTGCTGGGTGCTCAGTGCTCGGGGTTCTGGGTGCTCAGTGCCCGGGGTCCTGGGTGCTCAGTGCTCGGTGTGCTGGGTGCTCAGTGCTCGGGATGCTTGGTGCTCAGTGCTCGGGGTGCTGGGTGCTCAGTGCTCAGGGTGCTGGGTGCTCGGTGCTCGGGGTGCTGGGTGCTTAGTGCTCGGGGTGCCCGGTGCTCAGTACTCCGGGTTCTGGGTGCTCAGTGCTCAGGGTACTCGGTGCTCAGTACGTTGGGTGCTCAGTACTCAGGGTGCTGGGTGCTCAGTGCTCAGGTTGCTGGGTGCTCAGTGCTCAGGGTGCTGGGTGCTCAGTGCTCAGGGTGCTGGGTGCTCAGTGCTCAGGGTGCTTGGTGCTCAGTGCTCAGGGTGCTGGGTGCTCGGTGCTCTGGGTGCTGGGTGCTTAGTGCTCGGGGTGCCCGGTGCTAAGTACTCGGGGTGCTCAGTGCTCAGTACTCAGGGTGGTGGGTGCTCAGTGCTCAGGGTGCTGGGTGCTCAGTACTCAGGGTGCTGGGTGCTCGGTTCTCAGTACGCTGGGTGCTCAGTACTCAGGGTGCTGGGTGCTCAGTACTCAGGGTGCTCGGTGCTCAGTACTCAGGGTGCTGGGTGCTCAGTGCTCGGGGTGCTGGGTGCTCAGTACTCAGGGTGCTGGGTGCTCAGTGCTCGGGGTGCTCGGTGCTCAGTACGCTCTGTGCTCAGTACTCAGGGTGCTGGGTGCTCAGTACTCAGGGTGCTGGGTGCTTAGTACTCAGGGTGCTGGGTGCTCAGTGCTCGGGGTGCTGGGTGCTCAGTGCTCAGTACTCAGGGTGCTGGGTGCTCAGTGCTCAGGTTGCTGGGTGCTCAGTGCTCAGGGTGCTTCGTGCTCGGTGCTCGGGGTGCTGGGTGCTTAGTGCTCGGGGTGCTGGGTGCTCAGTACTCAGGGTGCTGGGTGGTCAGTACTCACGGTGCTGGGTGCTCAGTACTCGGGGTGCTGGGTGCTCACTACTCAGTGTGCTGGGTGCTCAGTACTCAGGGTGCTGGGTGCTCAGTGCTCGCGGTGCTCGGTGCTCAGTACTCAGGGTGCTCATTACTCAGGGTGCTCAGTACTCAGGGTCCTGGGTGCTCAGTACTCAGGGTGCTCAGTACTCAGGGTGCTGGGTGCTCAGTGCTCGGGGTGCTGGGTGCTCAGTACTCAGGGTGCTCAGTACTCTGGGTGCTGGGTGCTCAGTGCTCGGGGTGCTGGGTGCTCAGTGCTCAGGGTGATCGGTGCTCAGTACTCAGGATGCTGGGTGCTCAGTACTCAGGGTGCTGGGTGCTCAGTACTCAGGGTGCTGGTTGCTCAGTCCTCAGGGTGCTCAGTGCTCAGGGTGCTGGGTGCTCAGTGCTCAGGGTGCTCGGTGCTCAGTACTCAGGGTGCTGGGTGCTCAGTACTCAGGGTGCTGGGTGCTCAGTACTCAGGGTGCTGGGTGCTCAGTGCTCGTAGTGCTGGGTGCTCAGTGCTCAGGGTGCTCAGTGCTCAGTACTCAGGGTGCTGGGTGCTCATTACTCAGGGTGCTGGGTGCTCAGTGCTCGGGGTGCTGGGTGCTCAGTACTCAGGGTGCTGGGTGCTCAGTGCTCAGAGTGCTCGGTGCTCAGTACTCATGGTGCTGGGTGCTCATTCTCAGGGTGCTGGGTGCTCAGTACTCAGGTTGCTCAGTACTCTGGGTGCTCGGTGCTCAGTACTCATGGTGCTGGCTGCTCAGTGCTAAGGGTGCTCGGTGCTCAGTTCTCAGGGTGCTCGGTGCTCAGTGTTTGGGGTGCTGGGTGCTCAGTACTCAGGGTGCTGAGTGCTCAGTGCTCAGGGTGCTCGGTGCTCAGTGCTCTGGGTGCTGGGTGCTCAGTACTCAGTGCTCAGGATGCTGGGTGCTCAGTGCTCAGGGTGCTTGGTGCTCAGTGCTCGGCGTGCCCTGTGCTCAGTGCTCGGTGTGCTCGGTGCTCAGTACTCAGGGTGCTGGGTGCTCAGTACTCAGGGTGCTGGGTGCTCAGTGCTCGGGGTGCCCTGTGCTCAGTGCTCGGTGTGCTCGGTGCTCAGTACTCAGGGTGCTGGGTGCTCAGTACTCACGGTGCTGGGTGCTCAGTGCTCGGGGTGCTGGGTGCTCAGTGCTCGGGGTGCTGGGTGCTCAGTACTCAGGGTGCTGGGTGCTCAGTGCTCAGGGTGCTGGGTGCTCAGTACTCAGGGTGCTGGGTGCTCAGTGCTCGGGGTGCCCTGTGCTCAGTGCTCGGTGTGCTCGGTGCTCAGTACTCAGGGTGCTCAGCGCTCAGTACTCAGGGTGCTGGGTGATCAGTGCTCGGGGTGCTCGTTGCTCAGTACGTTGGGTGCTCAGTGCTCAGGGTGCTGGCTGCTCAGTGCTCAGGGTGCTGGGTGCTCAGTGCTCAGGGTGCTTGATGCTCAGTACTCAGGGTGCTGGGTGCTCAGTGCTCAGGGTGCTGGGTGGTCAGTGCTCAGGGTGCTGGGTGCTCAGTACTCAGGGTGCTGGGTGCTCAGTACTCAGGGTGCTCGGTGCTCAGTGCTTGGGGTGCCGGGTGCTCAGTACACAGGGTGCTGGGTGCTCAGTGCTCAGGGTGCTGCGTGCTCAGTGCTCAGGGTGCTGGGTGCTCAGTACTCAGTGCTCAGGATGCTGGGTGCACAGTGCTCGGGCTGCTGGGTGCTCAGTGCTCAGGGTGCTGGGTGCTCAGTACTCAGGGTGCTGGGTGCTCAGTGCTCAGGGTGCTGGGTGCTCAGTGCTCTGGGTGCTGGGTGCTCAGTGCTCAGGGTGCTGGGTGCTCAGTGCTCAGTGTGCTGGGTGCTCAGTGCTCGGGGTGCTGGGTGCTGAGTGCTCAGGGTGCTGGGTGCTCAGTGCTCGGGGTGCTCGGTGCTCAGTACGCAGGGTGCTGGGTGCTCAGTGCTCGGGGTGCTGGGTGCTCAGTGCTCAGTACTCAGGGTGGTGGGTGCTCAGTGCTCGGGGTGCTGGGTGCTCAGTACTCAGCGTGCTGGGTGCTCAGTACTCACGGTGCTCAGTGCTCGGGGAGCTCGGTGCTCAGTACTCAGGGTGCTGGGTGCTCAGTACTCAGTGATCGGGGTCCTGGGTGCTCGGTGCTCGGGGTGCTGGGTGCTCAGTGCTCTGGGTGCTTAGTGCTCAGTACTCAGCGTACTGGGTGCTCAGTACTCAGGGTGCTCAGTGCTCGGGGTGCTGGGTGCTCATTACTCAGGGTGCTGGGTGCTCAGTACTCAGGGTGCTCAGTGCTCAGGGTGCTGGGTGATCACTGCTCGGGGTGCTCGGTGCTCAGTACTCAGGGTGCTGAGTGCTCAGTACTCAGGGTGCTGGGTGCTCAGTACTCAGGGTGCTGGGTGATAAGTGCTCGGGGTGCTGGGTGCTCAGTGCTCAGGGTGCTCAGTGCTCAGTACTCAAGGTGCTCAGTGCTCAGTACTCAGGGTGCTGGGTGCTCAGTGCTCAGGGTGCTGGGTGCTCAGTACTCAGGGTGCTGGGTGCTCGGTGCTCAGTACGCTGGGTGCTCAGTACTCAGGGTGCTGGGTGCTCAGTACTCACGGTGCTGTGTGCTCAGTGCTCGGGGTGCTGGGTGCTCAGTACTCAGGGTGCTGGGTGCTCAGTGCTCGGGGTGCTCGGTGCTCAGTACGCTGGGTGCTCAGTACTCAGGGTGCTGGGTGCTCAGTACTCAGGGTGCTGGGTGCTTAGTACTCAGGCTGCTGGGTGCTCAGTGCTCAGGGTGCTGGGTGCTCAGTGCTCAGTACTCAGGGTGCTGGGTGCTCAGTGCTCAGGGTGCTGGGTGCTTGGTGCTCGGGGTGCTGGGTGCTTAGTGCTCGGGGTGCTGGGTGCTCAGTACTCAGGGTGCTGGGTGGTCAGTACTCACGATGCTGGGTGCTCAGTACTCGGGGTGCTGGGTGCTCACTACTCAGTGTGCTGGGTGCTCAGTACTCAGGGTGCTCGGTGCTCAGTGCTTGGGGTGCTGGGTGCTCAGTACTCAGGGTGCTGGGTGCTCAGTGCTCAGGGTGCTGCGTTCTCAGTGCTCAGGGTGCTGGGTGATCAGTACTCAGTGCTCAGGATGCTGGGTGCTCAGTGCTCGGGCTGCTGGGTGCTCAGTGCTCAGGGTGCTGGGTGCTCAGTACTCAGGGTGCTGGGTTCTCCGTACTCAGGGTGCTGGGTGCACAGTGCTAGGGGTGCTGGGTGCTCAGTGCTCGGGGTCTGGGTGCTCAGTACTCAGGGTGCTGGGTGCTCAGTGCTCGGGGTGCTGGGTGCTGAGTGCTCAGGGTGCTGGGTGCTCAGTGCTCGGGGTGCTCGGGGTGCTCGGTGCTCAGTACACAGGGTGCAGGGTGCTCAGTGCTCGGGGTGCTGGGTGCTCAGTGCTCAGTACTCAGGGTGCTGGGTGCTCAGTGCTCGGGGTGCTGGGTGCTCAGTGCTCAGGGTGCTGGGTGCTCAGTGCTCAGGGTGCTGGGTGCTCAGTGCTCGGGGTGCTGGGTGCTGAGTGCTCAGGGTGCTGGGTGCTCAGTGCTCGGGGTGCTCGGTGCTCAGTACACAGGGTGCTAGGTGCTCAGTGCTCGGGGTGCTGGGTGCTCAGTGCTCAGTACTCAGGGTGCTGGGTGCTCAGTGCTCGGGGTGCTGGGTGCTCAGTACTCAGGGTGCTGGGTGCTCAGTGCTCAGGGTGCTGGGTGCTCAGTGCTCAGGGTGCTGGGTGCTCAGTGATCGGGGTGCTGGGTGCTCAGTACTCAGGGTGCTCAGTGCTCGGGGAGCTCGGTGCTCAGTACTCAGGGTGCTGGGTGCTCAGTACTCAGGGTGTTGGGTGCTCAGTACTCAGGGTGCTGGGTGCTCAGTACTCAGGGTGCTGGGTGCTCAGTGCTCGGGGTGTTGGGTGCTCAGTGCTCGGGGTGCTGGGTGCTCAGTGCTCGGGGTGCTGGGTGCTCAGTGCTCGGGGTTCTGGGTGCTCAGTGCCCAGGGTGCTGGGTGATCAGTGCTCGGGGTGCTGGGTGCTCAGTGCTCATGGTGCTGGGTGCTCGGTGCTCGGGGTGCTGGGTGCTTAGTGCTCGTGGTGCCCGGTGCTCAGTACTCGGGGTTCTGGGTGCTCAGTGCTCAGGGTACTCGGTGCTCAGTACGTTGGGTGCTCAGTACTCAGGGTGCTGGGTGCTCAGTGCTCAGGGTGCTGGGTGCTCAGTGCTCAGGGTGCTGGGTGCTCAGTGCTCAGGGTGCTGGGTGCTCAGTGCTCAGGGTGCTGGGTGCTCAGTGCTCAGGGTGCTGGGTGCTCAGTACTCAGGGTGCTGGGTTCTCAGTGCTCCGGGTGCTGGGTGCTCAGTGCTCAGTACTCAGGGTGCTGGGTGCTCAGTGCTCAGGTTGCTGGGTGCTTAGTACTCAGGGTGCTGGGTGCTCAGTGCTCAGTACTCAGGGTGCTGGGTGCTCGGTGCTCGGGGTGCTGGGTGCTTAGTGCTCGGGGTGCTGGGTGGTCAGTACTCACGGTGCTGGGTGCTCAGTACTCAGGGTGCTGGGTGCTCAGTGCTCGGGGTGCTGGGTGCTCAGTACTCAGGGTGCTGGGTGCTCAGTGCTCGGGGTGCTCGGTGCTCAGTACGCTGGGTGCTCAGTACTCAGGGTGCTGGGTGCTCAGTACTCAGGGTGCTGGGTGCTTAGTATTCAGGGTGCTGGGTGCTCAGTGCTCCGGGTGCTGGGTGCTCAGTGCTCAGTACTCAGGGTGCTGGGTGCTCAGTGCTCAGGTTGCTGGGTGCTCAGTGCTCAGGGTGCTTCGTGCTCGGTGCTCGGTGCTCGGGGTGCTGGGTGCTTAGTGCTCGGGGTGCTGGGTGCTCAGTACTCAGGGTGCTGGGTGGTCAGTACTCACGGTGCTGGGTGCTCAGTACTCGGGGTGCTGGGTGCTCACTACTCAGGGTGCTGGGTGCTCAGTACTCAGGGTGCTGGGTGCTCAGTGCTCGGGGTGCTCGGTGCTCAGTACTCAGGGTGCTCATTACTCAGGGTGCTCAGTACTCAGGGTGCTGGGTGCTCAGTACTCAGGGTGCTCAGTACTCAGGGTGCTGGGTGCTCAGTGCTCGGGGTGCTGGGTGCTCAGTACCCAGGGTGCTCAGTACTCAGGGTGCTGGGTGCTCAGTGCTCGGGGTGCTGGGTGCTCAGTGCACAGGGTGATCGGTGCTCAGTACTCAGGATGCTGGGTGCTCAGTACTCAGGGTGCTGGGTGCTCAGTACACAGGGTGCTGGTTGCTCAGTCCTCAGGGTGCTCAGTGCTCAGGGTGCTGGGTGCTCAGTGCTTGGGGTGCTCGGTGCTCAGTACTCAGGGTGCTGGGTGCTCAGTACTCAGGGTGCTGGGTGCTCAGTACTCAGGGTGCTGGGTGCTCAGTGCTCGTAGTGCTGGGTGCTCAGTGCTCAGTACTCAGGGTGCTGGGTGCTCATTACTCAGGGTGCTGGGTGCTCAGTGCTCGGGGTGCTGGGTGCTCAGTACTAAGGGTGCTGTGTGCTCAGTGCTCAGGGTGCTCGGTGCTCAGTACTCATGGTGTTGGGTGCTCATTCTCAGGGTGCTGGGTGCTCAGTACTCAGGTTGCTCAGTACACTGGGTGCTCGGTGCTCAGTACTCATGGTGCTGGCTGCTCAGTACTAAGGGTGCTCGGTGCTCAGTTCTCAGGGTGCTCGGTGCTCAGTGTTTGGGGTGCTGGGTGCTCAGTACTCAGGGTGCTGAGTGCTCAGTGCTCAGGGTGCTCGGTGCTCAGTGCTCTGGGTGCTGGGTGCTCAGTACTCAGTGCTCAGGATGCTGGGTGCTCAGTGCTCAGGGTGCTGGGTGCTCAGTGCTCAGGGAGCTCAGTGCTCAGTACTTAGGGTGCTGGGTGCTCAGTACTCAGGGTGCTGGGTGCTCAGTGCTCGGGGTGCCCGGTGCTCAGTGCTCGGGGTGCTGGGTGCTCAGTGCTCGGGGTGCTGGGTGCTCAGTGCTCAGGGTGCTGGGTGCTCAGTATTCAGGGTGCTGGGTGCTCAGTGCTTGGGGTGCTGGGTGCTCAGTACTCAGGGTGCTGGGTGCTCAGTACTCAGGGTGCTCGGTGCTCAGTGCTTGGGGTGCTGGGTGCTCAGTACTCAGGGTGCTGGGTGCTCAGTGCTCAGGGTGCTGCGTGCTCAGTGCTCAGGGTGCTGGGTGCTCAGTACTCAGTGCTCAGGATGCTGGGTGCTCAGTGCTCGGGCTGCTGGGTGCTCAGTGCTCAGGGTGCTGGGTGCTCAGTACTCAGGGTGCTGGGTGCTCAGTTCTCAGGGTGCTGGGTGCTCAGTGCTCTGGGTGCTGTGTGCTCAGTGCTCGGGGTTCTCGGTGCTCAGTGCTCAAGGTGCTGGGTGCTCAGTACTCAGGGTGCTCATTGCTCAGGGTGCTGGGTGCTCAGTACTCAGGGTGCTGGGTGCTCAGTGCTCAGGGTGATGGGTGCTCAGTACTCAGGGTGCTCAGTGCTTGGGGTGCAGGGTGCTCAGTACTCAGGGTGCTCTGTGCTTGCTGTGCTGGGTGCTCAGTACTCAGGGTGCTGGGTGCTCAGTACTCAGGGTGCTGGGTGCTCAGTGCTCGGGGTGCTGGGTGCTCAGTGCTCGGGGTGCTGGGTGCACAGTGCTCGGGGTGCTGGGTGCTCAGTGCTCGGGGTTCTGGGTGCTCAGTGCCCGGGGTCCTGGGTGCTCAGTGCTCGGTGTGCTGGGTGCTCAGTGCTCGGGATGCTTGGTGCTCAGTGCTCGGGGTGCTGGGTGCTCAGTGCTCAGGGTGCTGGGTGCTCGGTGCTCGGGGTGCTGGGTGCTTAGTGCTCGGGGTGCCCGGTGCTCAGTACTCCGGGTTCTGGGTGCTCAGTGCTCAGGGTACTCGGTGCTCAGTACGTTGGGTGCTCAGTACTCAGGGTGCTGGGTGCTCAGTGCTCAGGTTGCTGGGTGCTCAGTGCTCAGGGTGCTGGGTGCTCAGTGCTCAGGGTGCTGGGTGCTCAGTGCTCAGGGTGCTTGGTGCTCAGTGCTCAGGGTGCTGGGTGCTCGGTGCTCTGGGTGCTGGGTGCTTAGTGCTCGGGGTGCCCGGTGCTAAGTACTCGGGGTGCTCAGTGCTCAGTACTCAGGGTGGTGGGTGCTCAGTGCTCAGGGTGCTGGGTGCTCAGTACTCAGGGTGCTGGGTGCTCGGTTCTCAGTACGCTGGGTGCTCAGTACTCAGGGTGCTGGGTGCTCAGTACTCAGGGTGCTCGGTGCTCAGTACTCAGGGTGCTGGGTGCTCAGTGCTCGGGGTGCTGGGTGCTCAGTACTCAGGGTGCTGGGTGCTCAGTGCTCGGGGTGCTCGGTGCTCAGTACGCTCTGTGCTCAGTACTCAGGGTGCTGGGTGCTCAGTACTCAGGGTGCTGGGTGCTTAGTACTCAGGGTGCTGGGTGCTCAGTGCTCGGGGTGCTGGGTGCTCAGTGCTCAGTACTCAGGGTGCTGGGTGCTCAGTGCTCAGGTTGCTGGGTGCTCAGTGCTCAGGGTGCTTCGTGCTCGGTGCTCGGTGCTCGGGGTGCTGGGTGCTTAGTGCTCGGGGTGCTGGGTGCTCAGTACTCAGGGTGCTGGGTGGTCAGTACTCACGGTGCTGGGTGCTCAGTACTCGGGGTGCTGGGTGCTCACTACTCAGGGTGCTGGGTGCTCAGTACTCAGGGTGCTGGGTGCTCAGTGCTCGGGGTGCTCGGTGCTCAGTACTCAGGGTGCTCATTACTCAGGGTGCTCAGTACTCAGGGTGCTGGGTGCTCAGTACTCAGGGTGCTCAGTACTCAGGGTGCTGGGTGCTCAGTGCTCGGGGTGCTGGGTGCTCAGTACCCAGGGTGCTCAGTACTCAGGGTGCTGGGTGCTCAGTGCTCGGGGTGCTGGGTGCTCAGTGCACAGGGTGATCGGTGCTCAGTACTCAGGATGCTGGGTGCTCAGTACTCAGGGTGCTGGGTGCTCAGTACACAGGGTGCTGGTTGCTCAGTCCTCAGGGTGCTCAGTGCTCAGGGTGCTGGGTGCTCAGTGCTTGGGGTGCTCGGTGCTCAGTACTCAGGGTGCTGGGTGCTCAGTACTCAGGGTGCTGGGTGCTCAGTACTCAGGGTGCTGGGTGCTCAGTGCTCGTAGTGCTGGGTGCTCAGTGCTCAGTACTCAGGGTGCTGGGTGCTCATTACTCAGGGTGCTGGGTGCTCAGTGCTCGGGGTGCTGGGTGCTCAGTACTAAGGGTGCTGTGTGCTCAGTGCTCAGGGTGCTCGGTGCTCAGTACTCATGGTGTTGGGTGCTCATTCTCAGGGTGCTGGGTGCTCAGTACTCAGGTTGCTCAGTACACTGGGTGCTCGGTGCTCAGTACTCATGGTGCTGGCTGCTCAGTACTAAGGGTGCTCGGTGCTCAGTTCTCAGGGTGCTCGGTGCTCAGTGTTTGGGGTGCTGGGTGCTCAGTACTCAGGGTGCTGAGTGCTCAGTGCTCAGGGTGCTCGGTGCTCAGTGCTCTGGGTGCTGGGTGCTCAGTACTCAGTGCTCAGGATGCTGGGTGCTCAGTGCTCAGGGTGCTGGGTGCTCAGTGCTCAGGGAGCTCAGTGCTCAGTACTTAGGGTGCTGGGTGCTCAGTACTCAGGGTGCTGGGTGCTCAGTGCTCGGGGTGCCCGGTGCTCAGTGCTCGGGGTGCTGGGTGCTCAGTGCTCGGGGTGCTGGGTGCTCAGTGCTCAGGGTGCTGGGTGCTCAGTATTCAGGGTGCTGGGTGCTCAGTGCTTGGGGTGCTGGGTGCTCAGTACTCAGGGTGCTGGGTGCTCAGTACTCAGGGTGCTCGGTGCTCAGTGCTTGGGGTGCTGGGTGCTCAGTACTCAGGGTGCTGGGTGCTCAGTGCTCAGGGTGCTGCGTGCTCAGTGCTCAGGGTGCTGGGTGCTCAGTACTCAGTGCTCAGGATGCTGGGTGCTCAGTGCTCGGGCTGCTGGGTGCTCAGTGCTCAGGGTGCTGGGTGCTCAGTACTCAGGGTGCTGGGTGCTCAGTTCTCAGGGTGCTGGGTGCTCAGTGCTCTGGGTGCTGTGTGCTCAGTGCTCGGGGTTCTCGGTGCTCAGTGCTCAAGGTGCTGGGTGCTCAGTACTCAGGGTGCTCATTGCTCAGGGTGCTGGGTGCTCAGTACTCAGGGTGCTGGGTGCTCAGTGCTCAGGGTGATGGGTGCTCAGTACTCAGGGTGCTCAGTGCTTGGGGTGCAGGGTGCTCAGTACTCAGGGTGCTCTGTGCTTGCTGTGCTGGGTGCTCAGTACTCAGGGTGCTGGGTGCTCAGTACTCAGGGTGCTGGGTGCTCAGTGCTCGGGGTGCTGGGTGCTCAGTGCTCGGGGTGCTGGGTGCACAGTGCTCGGGGTGCTGGGTGCTCAGTGCTCGGGGTTCTGGGTGCTCAGTGCCCGGGGTCCTGGGTGCTCAGTGCTCGGTGTGCTGGGTGCTCAGTGCTCGGGATGCTTGGTGCTCAGTGCTCGGGGTGCTGGGTGCTCAGTGCTCAGGGTGCTGGGTGCTCGGTGCTCGGGGTGCTGGGTGCTTAGTGCTCGGGGTGCCCGGTGCTCAGTACTCCGGGTTCTGGGTGCTCAGTGCTCAGGGTACTCGGTGCTCAGTACGTTGGGTGCTCAGTACTCAGGGTGCTGGGTGCTCAGTGCTCAGGTTGCTGGGTGCTCAGTGCTCAGGGTGCTGGGTGCTCAGTGCTCAGGGTGCTGGGTGCTCAGTGCTCAGGGTGCTTGGTGCTCAGTGCTCAGGGTGCTGGGTGCTCGGTGCTCTGGGTGCTGGGTGCTTAGTGCTCGGGGTGCCCGGTGCTAAGTACTCGGGGTGCTCAGTGCTCAGTACTCAGGGTGGTGGGTGCTCAGTGCTCAGGGTGCTGGGTGCTCAGTACTCAGGGTGCTGGGTGCTCGGTTCTCAGTACGCTGGGTGCTCAGTACTCAGGGTGCTGGGTGCTCAGTACTCAGGGTGCTCGGTGCTCAGTACTCAGGGTGCTGGGTGCTCAGTGCTCGGGGTGCTGGGTGCTCAGTACTCAGGGTGCTGGGTGCTCAGTGCTCGGGGTGCTCGGTGCTCAGTACGCTCTGTGCTCAGTACTCAGGGTGCTGGGTGCTCAGTACTCAGGGTGCTGGGTGCTTAGTACTCAGGGTGCTGGGTGCTCAGTGCTCGGGGTGCTGGGTGCTCAGTGCTCAGTACTCAGGGTGCTGGGTGCTCAGTGCTCAGGTTGCTGGGTGCTCAGTGCTCAGGGTGCTTCGTGCTCGGTGCTCGGGGTGCTGGGTGCTTAGTGCTCGGGGTGCTGGGTGCTCAGTACTCAGGGTGCTGGGTGGTCAGTACTCACGGTGCTGGGTGCTCAGTACTCGGGGTGCTGGGTGCTCACTACTCAGTGTGCTGGGTGCTCAGTACTCAGGGTGCTGGGTGCTCAGTGCTCGCGGTGCTCGGTGCTCAGTACTCAGGGTGCTCATTACTCAGGGTGCTCAGTACTCAGGGTCCTGGGTGCTCAGTACTCAGGGTGCTCAGTACTCAGGGTGCTGGGTGCTCAGTGCTCGGGGTGCTGGGTGCTCAGTACTCAGGGTGCTCAGTACTCTGGGTGCTGGGTGCTCAGTGCTCGGGGTGCTGGGTGCTCAGTGCTCAGGGTGATCGGTGCTCAGTACTCAGGATGCTGGGTGCTCA
Source organism: Microtus oregoni (assembly GCF_018167655.1). Lineage (NCBI taxonomy): Eukaryota > Metazoa > Chordata > Mammalia > Rodentia > Cricetidae > Microtus > Microtus oregoni. The sequence continues at coordinate 41,347 of NW_024544670.1, forward strand.
GTACTCAGGGTGCTGGGTGCTCAGTACTCAGGGTGCTGGTTGCTCAGTCCTCAGGGTGCTCAGTGCTCAGGGTGCTGGGTGCTCAGTGCTCAGGGTGCTCGGTGCTCAGTACTCAGGGTGCTGGGTGCTCAGTACTCAGGGTGCTGGGTGCTCAGTACTCAGGGTGCTGGGTGCTCAGTGCTCGTAGTGCTGGGTGCTCAGTGCTCAGGGTGCTCAGTGCTCAGTACTCAGGGTGCTGGGTGCTCATTACTCAGGGTGCTGGGTGCTCAGTGCTCGGGGTGCTGGGTGCTCAGTACTCAGGGTGCTGGGTGCTCAGTGCTCAGAGTGCTCGGTGCTCAGTACTCATGGTGCTGGGTGCTCATTCTCAGGGTGCTGGGTGCTCAGTACTCAGGTTGCTCAGTACTCTGGGTGCTCGGTGCTCAGTACTCATGGTGCTGGCTGCTCAGTGCTAAGGGTGCTCGGTGCTCAGTTCTCAGGGTGCTCGGTGCTCAGTGTTTGGGGTGCTGGGTGCTCAGTACTCAGGGTGCTGAGTGCTCAGTGCTCAGGGTGCTCGGTGCTCAGTGCTCTGGGTGCTGGGTGCTCAGTACTCAGTGCTCAGGATGCTGGGTGCTCAGTGCTCAGGGTGCTTGGTGCTCAGTGCTCGGCGTGCCCTGTGCTCAGTGCTCGGTGTGCTCGGTGCTCAGTACTCAGGGTGCTGGGTGCTCAGTACTCAGGGTGCTGGGTGCTCAGTGCTCGGGGTGCCCTGTGCTCAGTGCTCGGTGTGCTCGGTGCTCAGTACTCAGGGTGCTGGGTGCTCAGTACTCACGGTGCTGGGTGCTCAGTGCTCGGGGTGCTGGGTGCTCAGTGCTCGGGGTGCTGGGTGCTCAGTACTCAGGGTGCTGGGTGCTCAGTGCTCAGGGTGCTGGGTGCTCAGTACTCAGGGTGCTGGGTGCTCAGTGCTCGGGGTGCCCTGTGCTCAGTGCTCGGTGTGCTCGGTGCTCAGTACTCAGGGTGCTCAGCGCTCAGTACTCAGGGTGCTGGGTGATCAGTGCTCGGGGTGCTCGTTGCTCAGTACGTTGGGTGCTCAGTGCTCAGGGTGCTGGCTGCTCAGTGCTCAGGGTGCTGGGTGCTCAGTGCTCAGGGTGCTTGATGCTCAGTACTCAGGGTGCTGGGTGCTCAGTGCTCAGGGTGCTGGGTGGTCAGTGCTCAGGGTGCTGGGTGCTCAGTACTCAGGGTGCTGGGTGCTCAGTACTCAGGGTGCTCGGTGCTCAGTGCTTGGGGTGCCGGGTGCTCAGTACACAGGGTGCTGGGTGCTCAGTGCTCAGGGTGCTGCGTGCTCAGTGCTCAGGGTGCTGGGTGCTCAGTACTCAGTGCTCAGGATGCTGGGTGCACAGTGCTCGGGCTGCTGGGTGCTCAGTGCTCAGGGTGCTGGGTGCTCAGTACTCAGGGTGCTGGGTGCTCAGTGCTCAGGGTGCTGGGTGCTCAGTGCTCTGGGTGCTGGGTGCTCAGTGCTCAGGGTGCTGGGTGCTCAGTGCTCAGTGTGCTGGGTGCTCAGTGCTCGGGGTGCTGGGTGCTGAGTGCTCAGGGTGCTGGGTGCTCAGTGCTCGGGGTGCTCGGTGCTCAGTACGCAGGGTGCTGGGTGCTCAGTGCTCGGGGTGCTGGGTGCTCAGTGCTCAGTACTCAGGGTGGTGGGTGCTCAGTGCTCGGGGTGCTGGGTGCTCAGTACTCAGCGTGCTGGGTGCTCAGTACTCACGGTGCTCAGTGCTCGGGGAGCTCGGTGCTCAGTACTCAGGGTGCTGGGTGCTCAGTACTCAGTGATCGGGGTCCTGGGTGCTCGGTGCTCGGGGTGCTGGGTGCTCAGTGCTCTGGGTGCTTAGTGCTCAGTACTCAGCGTACTGGGTGCTCAGTACTCAGGGTGCTCAGTGCTCGGGGTGCTGGGTGCTCATTACTCAGGGTGCTGGGTGCTCAGTACTCAGGGTGCTCAGTGCTCAGGGTGCTGGGTGATCACTGCTCGGGGTGCTCGGTGCTCAGTACTCAGGGTGCTGAGTGCTCAGTACTCAGGGTGCTGGGTGCTCAGTACTCAGGGTGCTGGGTGATAAGTGCTCGGGGTGCTGGGTGCTCAGTGCTCAGGGTGCTCAGTGCTCAGTACTCAAGGTGCTCAGTGCTCAGTACTCAGGGTGCTGGGTGCTCAGTGCTCAGGGTGCTGGGTGCTCAGTACTCAGGGTGCTGGGTGCTCGGTGCTCAGTACGCTGGGTGCTCAGTACTCAGGGTGCTGGGTGCTCAGTACTCACGGTGCTGTGTGCTCAGTGCTCGGGGTGCTGGGTGCTCAGTACTCAGGGTGCTGGGTGCTCAGTGCTCGGGGTGCTCGGTGCTCAGTACGCTGGGTGCTCAGTACTCAGGGTGCTGGGTGCTCAGTACTCAGGGTGCTGGGTGCTTAGTACTCAGGCTGCTGGGTGCTCAGTGCTCAGGGTGCTGGGTGCTCAGTGCTCAGTACTCAGGGTGCTGGGTGCTCAGTGCTCAGGGTGCTGGGTGCTTGGTGCTCGGGGTGCTGGGTGCTTAGTGCTCGGGGTGCTGGGTGCTCAGTACTCAGGGTGCTGGGTGGTCAGTACTCACGATGCTGGGTGCTCAGTACTCGGGGTGCTGGGTGCTCACTACTCAGTGTGCTGGGTGCTCAGTACTCAGGGTGCTCGGTGCTCAGTGCTTGGGGTGCTGGGTGCTCAGTACTCAGGGTGCTGGGTGCTCAGTGCTCAGGGTGCTGCGTTCTCAGTGCTCAGGGTGCTGGGTGATCAGTACTCAGTGCTCAGGATGCTGGGTGCTCAGTGCTCGGGCTGCTGGGTGCTCAGTGCTCAGGGTGCTGGGTGCTCAGTACTCAGGGTGCTGGGTTCTCCGTACTCAGGGTGCTGGGTGCACAGTGCTAGGGGTGCTGGGTGCTCAGTGCTCGGGGTCTGGGTGCTCAGTACTCAGGGTGCTGGGTGCTCAGTGCTCGGGGTGCTGGGTGCTGAGTGCTCAGGGTGCTGGGTGCTCAGTGCTCGGGGTGCTCGGGGTGCTCGGTGCTCAGTACACAGGGTGCAGGGTGCTCAGTGCTCGGGGTGCTGGGTGCTCAGTGCTCAGTACTCAGGGTGCTGGGTGCTCAGTGCTCGGGGTGCTGGGTGCTCAGTACTCAGCGTGCTAGGTGCTCAGTACTCAGGGTGCTGGGTGCTCAGTGCTCAGGGTGCTGGGTGCTCAGTGCTCAGGGTGCTGGGTGCTCAGTGATCGGGGTGCTGGGTGCTCAGTACTCAGGGTGCTCAGTGCTCGGGGAGCTCGGTGCTCAGTACTCAGGGTGCTGGGTGCTCAGTACTCAGTGCTCGTGGTCCTGGGTGCTCCGTGCTCGGGGTGCTGGGTGCTCAGTGCTCTGGGTGCTTAGTGCTCAGTACTCAGGGTGCCTGGTGCTCAGTACTCAGGGTGCTCAGTGCTCGGGGTGCTGGGTGCTCAGTGCTCAGAGTGATAGGTGCTCAGTACTCAGAATGCTGTGTACTCAGTACTCAGGGTGCTGGGTGCTCAGTGCTCGGGGTGCTCGGTGCTCAGTACTCAGGGTGCTGAGTGCTCAGTACTCAGGGTGCTGGGTGCTCAGTGCTCGGGGTGCTGGGTGCTCAGTGCTCAGGGTGCTCAGTGCTCAGTTATCAGGGTGCTCAGTGATCAGTACTAAGGGTGCTGAGTGCTCAGTGCTCAGGGTGCTGGGTGCTCAGTACTCAGGGTGCTGGGTGCTCGGTGCTCAGTACGCTGGGTGCTCAGTACTCAGGGTGCTGGGTGATCAGTACTCAGGGTGCTCGGTGCTCAGTACTCAGCGTGCTGGGTGCTCAGTGCTCGGGGTGCTGGGTGCTCAGTACTCAGGGTGCTGGGTGCTCAGTGCTCGGGGTGCTCGGTGCTCAGTACGCTGGGTGCTCAGTACTCAGGGTGCTGGGTGCTCAGTACTCAGGGTGCTGGGTGCTTAGTACTCAGGGTGCTGGGTGCTTAGTACTCAGGGTGCTTGGTGCTCAGTGCTCAGGGTGCTGGTTGCTCAGTGCTCAGTGCTCAGGGTGCTGGGTGCTTAGTGCTCGGGGTGCTGGGTGCTCAGTACTCAGGGTGCTGGGTGGTCAGTACTCACGGTGCTGGGTGCTCAGTACTCGGGGTGCTGGGTGCTCACTACTCAGGGTGCTGGGTGCTCAGTACTCAGGGTGCTGGGTGCTCAGTGCTCGGGGTGCTCGGTGCTCAGTACGCAGGGTGCTGGGTGCTCAGTGCTCGGGGTGCTGGGTGCTCAGTGCTCAGTACTCAGGGTGGTGGGTGCTCAGTGCTCGGGGTGCTGGGTGCTCAGTACTCAGCGTGCTGGGTGCTCAGTACTCAGGGTGCTCAGTGCTCGGGGAGCTCGGTGCTCAGTACTCAGGGTGCTGGGTGCTCAGTACTCAGTGATCGGGGTCCTGGGTGCTCCGTGCTCGGGGTGCTGGGTGCTCAGTGCTCTGGGTGCTTAGTGCTCAGTACTCAGGGTACTGGGTGCTCAGTACTCAGGGTGCTCAGTGCTCGGGGTGCTGGGTGCTCATTACTCAGGGTGCTGGGTGCTCAGTACTCAGGGTGCTCAGTGCTCAGGGTGCTGGGTGATCACTGCTCAGGGTGCTCGGTGCTCAGTACTCAGGGTGCTGAGTGCTCAGTACTCAGGGTGCTGGGTGCTCAGTACTCAGGGTGCTGGGTGATCAGTGCTCGGGGTGCTGGGTGCTCAGTGCTCAGGGTGCTCAGTGCTCAGTACTCAGGGTGCTCAGTGCTCAGTACTCAGGGTGCTGGGTGCTCAGTGCTCAGGGTGCTGGGTGCTCAGTACTCAGGGTGCTGGGTGCTCGGTGCTCAGTACGCTGGGTGCTCAGTACTCAGGGTGCTGGGTGCTCAGTACTCACGGTGCTGTGTGCTCAGTGCTCGGGGTGCTGGGTGCTCAGTACTCAGGGTGCTGGGTGCTCAGTGCTCGGGGTGCTCGGTGCTCAGTACGCTGGGTGCTCAGTACTCAGGGTGCTGGGTGCTCAGTACTCAGGGTGCTGGGTGCTTAGTACTCAGGCTGCTGGGTGCTCAGTGCTCAGGGTGCTGGGTGCTCAGTGCTCAGTACTCAGGGTGCTGGGTGCTCAGTGCTCAGGGTGCTGGGTGCTTGGTGCTCGGGGTGCTGGGTGCTTAGTGCTCGGGGTGCTGGGTGCTCAGTACTCAGGGTGCTGGGTGGTCAGTACTCACGATGCTGGGTGCTCAGTACTCGGGGTGCTGGGTGCTCACTACTCAGTGTGCTGGGTGCTCAGTACTCAGGGTGCTCGGTGCTCAGTGCTTGGGGTGCTGGGTGCTCAGTACTCAGGGTGCTGGGTGCTCAGTGCTCAGGGTGCTGCGTTCTCAGTGCTCAGGGTGCTGGGTGATCAGTACTCAGTGCTCAGGATGCTGGGTGCTCAGTGCTCGGGCTGCTGGGTGCTCAGTGCTCAGGGTGCTGGGTGCTCAGTACTCAGGGTGCTGGGTTCTCCGTACTCAGGGTGCTGGGTGCACAGTGCTAGGGGTGCTGGGTGCTCAGTGCTCGGGGTCTGGGTGCTCAGTACTCAGGGTGCTGGGTGCTCAGTGCTCGGGGTGCTGGGTGCTGAGTGCTCAGGGTGCTGGGTGCTCAGTGCTCGGGGTGCTCGGGGTGCTCGGTGCTCAGTACACAGGGTGCTGGGTGCTCAGTGCTCGGGGTGCTGGGTGCTCAGTGCTCAGTACTCAGGGTGCTGGGTGCTCAGTGCTCGGGGTGCTGGGTGCTCAGTACTCAGCGTGCTAGGTGCTCAGTACTCAGGGTGCTGGGTGCTCAGTGCTCAGGGTGCTGGGTGCTCAGTGCTCAGGGTGCTGGGTGCTCAGTGATCGGGGTGCTGGGTGCTCAGTACTCAGGGTGCTCAGTGCTCGGGGAGCTCGGTGCTCAGTACTCAGGGTGCTGGGTGCTCAGTACTCAGTGCTCGTGGTCCTGGGTGCTCCGTGCTCGGGGTGCTGGGTGCTCAGTGCTCTGGGTGCTTAGTGCTCAGTACTCAGGGTGCCTGGTGCTCAGTACTCAGGGTGCTCAGTGCTCGGGGTGCTGGGTGCTCAGTGCTCAGGGTGATAGGTGCTCAGTACTCAGAATGCTGTGTACTCAGTACTCAGGGTGCTGGGTGCTCAGTGCTCGGGGTGCTCGGTGCTCAGTACTCAGGGTGCTGAGTGCTCAGTACTCAGGGTGCTGGGTGCTCAGTACTCAGGGTGCTGGGTGCTCAGTGCTCGGGGTGCTGGGTGCTCAGTGCTCAGGGTGCTCAGTGCTCAGTTATCAGGGTGCTCAGTGATCAGTACTAAGGGTGCTGAGTGCTCAGTGCTCAGGGTGCTGGGTGCTCAGTACTCAGGGTGCTGGGTGCTCGGTGCTCAGTACGCTGGGTGCTCAGTACTCAGGGTGCTGGGTGATCAGTACTCAGGGTGCTCGGTGCTCAGTACTCAGCGTGCTGGGTGCTCAGTGCTCGGGGTGCTGGGTGCTCAGTACTCAGGGTGCTGGGTGCTCAGTGCTCGGGGTGCTCGGTGCTCAGTACGCTGGGTGCTCAGTACTCAGGGTGCTGGGTGCTCAGTACTCAGGGTGCTGGGTGCTTATTACTCAGGGTGCTGGGTGCTTAGTACTCAGGGTGCTTGGTGCTCAGTGCTCAGGGTGCTGGGTGCTCAGTGCTCAGTGCTCAGGGTGCTGGGTGCTTAGTGCTCGGGGTGCTGGGTGCTCAGTACTCAGGGTGCTGGGTGGTCAGTACTCACGGTGCTGGGTGCTCAGTACTCGGGGTGCTGGGTGCTCACTACTCAGGGTGCTGGGTGCTCAGTACTCAGGGTGCTGGGTGCTCAGTGCTCGGGGTGCTCGGTGCTCAGTACTCAGGGTGCTGGGTGCTCAGTGCTCAGGGTGCTGGGTGCTCAGTACTCAGTGTGCTGGGTGCTCAGTGCTCAGGGTGCTGGGTGCTCAGTACTCAGGGTGCTCAGTACTCAGGGTGCTGGGTGCTCAGTACTCAGGGTGCTCAGGACTCAGGGTGCTGGGTGCTCAGTGCTCGGGGTGCTGGGTGCTCAGTACTCAGGGTGCTCAGTACTCAGGGTGCTGGGTGCTCAGTGCTCGGGGTGCTGGGTGCTCAGTGCTCAGGGTGATCGGTGCTCAGTACTCAGGATGCTGGGTGCTCAGTACTCAGGGTGCTGGATGCTCAGTACTCAGGGTGCTGGTTGCTCAGTCCTCAGCGTGCTCAGTGCTCAGGGTGCTGGGTGCTCAGTGCTCGGGGTGCTGGGTGCTCAGTGCTCAGGGTGCTGGGTGCTCAGTGCTCAGGGTGCTCAGTGCTCAGTACTCAGGGTGCTGGGTGCTCATTACTCAGGGTGCTTGGTGCTCAGTGCTCGGGGTGCTGGGTGCTCAGTACTCAGGGTACTGGGTGCTCAGTGCTCAGGGTGCTGGGTGCTCAGTGCTCGGGGTGCTGGGTGCTCAGTATTCAGGGTGCTGGGTGCTCAGTACTCAGGGTTCTGGGTGCTCAGTGCTCGGGGGGCTGGGTGCTCAGTGCTCAGGGTGCTGGGTGCTCATTACTTAGGGTGCTGGGTGCTCAGTGCTCGGGGTGCTCGGTGCTCAGTACTCAAGGTGCTGGGTGCTCAGTGCTCACGGTGCTGGGTGCTCAGTCCTCGGGGTGCTCCGTGCTCAGTGCTCAGGGTGCTGGGTGCTCAGTGATCAGGGTGCTCGGTGCTCAGTACTCATGGTGCTGGGTGCTCATTCTCGGGGTGCTGGGTGCTCAGTACTCAGGTTGCTCAGTACTCTGGGTGCTCGGTGCTCAGTACTCATGGTGCTGGGTGCTCAGTACTCAGGGTGCTCGGTGCTCAGTTCTCAGGGTGCTCGCTGCTCAGTGTTTGGGGTGCTGGGTGCTCAGTGCTCAGTGCTCAGGGTGCTGGGTGCTTAGTGCTCGGGGTGCTGGGTGCTCAGTACTCAGCGTGCTGGGTGCTCAGTACTCAGGGTGCTCAGTGCTCGGGGAGCTCGGTGCTCAGTACTCAGGGTGCTGGTTGCTCAGTACTCAGTGATCGGGGTCCTGGGTGCTCCGTGCTCGGGGTGCTGGGTGCTCAGTGCTCTGGGTGCTTAGTGCTCAGTACTCAGGGTACTGGGTGCTCAGTACTCAGGGTGCTCAGTGCTCGGGGTGCTGGGTGCTCAGTACTCAGGGTGCTGGGTGCTCAGTACTCAGGGTGCTCAGTGCTCAGGGTGCTGGGTGATCACTGCTCGGGGTGCTCGGTGCTCAGTACTCAGGGTGCTGAGTGCTCAGTACTCAGGGTGCTGGGTGCTCAGTACTCAGGGTGCTGGGTGATCAGTGCTCGGGGTGCTGGGTGCTCAGTGCTCAGGGTGCTCAGTGCTCAGTACTCAGGGTGCTCAGTGCTCAGTACTCAAGGTGCTGGGTGCTCAGTGCTCAGGGTGCTGGGTGCTCAGTACTCAGGGTGCTTTGTGCTCGGTGCTCAGTACGCTGGGTGCTCAGTACTCAGGGTGCTGGGTGCTCAGTACTCACGGTGCTGTGTGCTCAGTGCTCGGGGTGCTGGGTGCTCAGTACTCAGGGTGCTGGGTGCTCAGTGCTCGGGGTGCTCGATGCTCAGTACGCTGGGTGCTCAGTACTCAGGGTGCTGGGTGCTCAGTACTCAGGGTGCTGGGTGCTTAGTACTCAGGCTGCTGGGTGCTCAGTGCTCAGGGTGCTGGGTGCTCAGTGCTCAGTACTCAGGGTGCTGGGTGCTCAGTGCTCAGGGTGCTGGGTGCTTGGTGCTCGGGGTGCTGGGTGCTTAGTGCTCGGGGTGCTGGGTGCTCAGTACTCAGGGTGCTGGGTGGTCAGTACTCACGATGCTGGGTGCTCAGTACTCGGGGTGCTGGGTGCTCACTACTCAGTGTGCTGGGTGCTCACTACTCAGGGTGCTGGGTGCACAGTGCTAGGGGTGCTGGGTGCTCAGTGCTCGGGGTCTGGGTGCTCAGTACTCAGGGTGCTGGGTGCTCAGTGCTCGGGGTGCTGGGTGCTGAGTGCTCAGGGTGCTGGGTGCTCAGTGCTCGGGGTGCTCGGGGTGCTCGGTGCTCAGTACACAGGGTGCTGGGTGCTCAGTGCTCGGGGTGCTGGGTGCTCAGTGCTCAGTACTCAGGGTGCTGGGTGCTCAGTGCTCGGGGTGCTGGGTGCTCAGTACTCAGCGTGCTAGGTGCTCAGGACTCAGGGTGCTGGGTGCTCAGTGCTCAGGGTGCTGGGTGCTCAGTGCTCAGGGTGCTGGGTGCTCAGTGATCGGGGTGCTGGGTGCTCAGTACTCAGGGTGCTCAGTGCTCGGGGAGCTCGGTGCTCAGTACTCAGGGTGCTGGGTGCTCAGTACTCAGTGCTCGGGGTCCTGGGTGCTCCGTGCTCGGGGTGCTGGGTGCTCAGTGCTCAGGGTGCTCAGTGCTCAGTACTCAGGGTGCTCGGTGCTCAGTACTCAGGGTGCTGGGTGCTTAGTGCTCGGGGTGCTGGGTGCTCAGTACTCAGGGTGCTGGGTGGTCAGTACTCACGGTGCTGGGTGCTCAGTACTCGGGGTGCTGGGTGCTCACTACTCAGGGTGCTGGGTGCTCAGTACTCAGGGTGCTGGGTGCTCAGTGCTCGGGGTGCTCGGTGCTCAGTACTCAGGGTGCTGGGTGCTCAGTGCTCAGGGTGCTGGGTGCTCAGTACTCAGTGTGCTGGGTGCTCAGTGCTCAGGGTGCTGGGTGCTCAGTACTCAGGGTGCTCAGTACTCAGGGTGCTGGGTGCTCAGTACTCAGGGTGCTCAGGACTCAGGGTGCTGGGTGCTCAGTGCTCGGGGTGCTGGGTGCTCAGTACTCAGGGTGCTCAGTACTCAGGGTGCTGGGTGCTCAGTGCTCGGGGTGCTGGGTGCTCAGTGCTCAGGGTGATCGGTGCTCAGTACTCAGGATGCTGGGTGCTCAGTACTCAGGGTGCTGGATGCTCAGTACTCAGGGTGCTGGTTGCTCAGTCCTCAGCGTGCTCAGTGCTCAGGGTGCTGGGTGCTCAGTGCTCGGGGTGCTGGGTGCTCAGTGCTCAGGGTGCTGGGTGCTCAGTGCTCAGGGTGCTGGGTGCTCAGTGCTCAGGGTGCTCAGTGCTCAGTACTCAGGGTGCTCGGTGCTCAGTACTCAGGGTGCTGGGTGCTTAGTGCTCGGGGTGCTGGGTGCTCAGTACTCAGGGTGCTGGGTGGTCAGTACTCACGGTGCTGGGTGCTCAGTACTCGGGGTGCTGGGTGCTCACTACTCAGGGTGCTGGGTGCTCAGTACTCAGGGTGCTGGGTGCTCAGTGCTCGGGGTGCTCGGTGCTCAGTACTCAGGGTGCTGGGTGCTCAGTGCTCAGGGTGCTGGGTGCTCAGTACTCAGTGTGCTGGGTGCTCAGTGCTCAGGGTGCTGGGTGCTCAGTACTCAGGGTGCTCAGTACTCAGGGTGCTGGGTGCTCAGTACTCAGGGTGCTCAGGACTCAGGGTGCTGGGTGCTCAGTGCTCGGGGTGCTGGGTGCTCAGTACTCAGGGTGCTCAGTACTCAGGGTGCTGGGTGCTCAGTGCTCGGGGTGCTGGGTGCTCAGTGCTCAGGGTGATCGGTGCTCAGTACTCAGGATGCTGGGTGCTCAGTACTCAGGGTGCTGGATGCTCAGTACTCAGGGTGCTGGTTGCTCAGTCCTCAGCGTGCTCAGTGCTCAGGGTGCTGGGTGCTCAGTGCTCGGGGTGCTGGGTGCTCAGTGCTCAGGGTGCTGGGTGCTCAGTGCTCAGGGTGCTCAGTGCTCAGTACTCAGGGTGCTGGGTGCTCATTACTCAGGGTGCTTGGTGCTCAGTGCTCGGGGTGCTGGGTGCTCAGTACTCAGGGTACTGGGTGCTCAGTGCTCAGGGTGCTGGGTGCTCAGTGCTCGGGGTGCTGGGTGCTCAGTATTCAGGGTGCTGGGTGCTCAGTACTCAGGGTGCTGGGTGCTCAGTGCTCGGGGGGCTGGGTGCTCAGTGCTCAGGGTGCTGGGTGCTCATTACTTAGGGTGCTGGGTGCTCAGTGCTCGGGGTGCTCGGTGCTCAGTACTCAAGGTGCTGGGTGCTCAGTGCTCACGGTGCTGGGTGCTCAGTCCTCGGGGAGCTCGCTGCTCAGTGTTTGGGGTGCTGGGTGCTCAGTACTCAGGGTGCTGGGTGCTCAGTGTTCAGGGTGCTGGGTGCTCAGTGCTCAGCGTGCTGGGTGCTCAGTACTCAGTGCTCAGGATGCTGGGTGCTCAGTGCTCAGGGTGCTCAGTGCTCGGGGTGCAGGGTGCTCAGTACTCAGGGTGCTGGGTGCTCAGTACTCAGGGTGCTCAGTACTCAGGGTGCTGGGTGCTCAGTACTCAGGGTTCTGGGTGCTCAGTGCTCGGGGGGCTGGGTGCTCAGTGCTCAGGGTGCTGGGTGCTCATTACTTAGGGTGCTGGGTGCTCAGTGCTCGGGGTGCTCGGTGCTCAGTACTCAAGGTGCTGGGTGCTCAGTGCTCACGGTGCTGGGTGCTCAGTCCTCGGGGTGCTCCGTGCTCAGTGCTCAGGGTGCTGGGTGCTCAGTGATCAGGGTGCTCGGTGCTCAGTACTCATGGTGCTGGGTGCTCATTCTCGGGGTGCTGGGTGCTCAGTACTCAGGTTGCTCAGTACTCTGGGTGCTCGGTGCTCAGTACTCATGGTGCTGGGTGCTCAGTACTCAGGGTGCTCGGTGCTCAGTTCTCAGGGTGCTCGCTGCTCAGTGTTTGGGGTGCTGGGTGCTCAGTGCTCAGTGCTCAGGGTGCTGGGTGCTTAGTGCTCGGGGTGCTGGGTGCTCAGTACTCAGCGTGCTGGGTGCTCAGTACTCAGGGTGCTCAGTGCTCGGGGAGCTCGGTGCTCAGTACTCAGGGTGCTGGTTGCTCAGTACTCAGTGATCGGGGTCCTGGGTGCTCCGTGCTCGGGGGTGCTGGGTGCTCAGTGCTCTGGGTGCTTAGTGCTCAGTACTCAGGGTACTGGGTGCTCAGTACTCAGGGTGCTCAGTGCTCGGGGTGCTGGGTGCTCAGTACTCAGGGTGCTGGGTGCTCAGTACTCAGGGTGCTCAGTGCTCAGGGTGCTGGGTGATCACTGCTCGGGGTGCTCGGTGCTCAGTACTCAGGGTGCTGAGTGCTCAGTACTCAGGGAGCTGGGTGCTCAGTACTCAGGGTGCTGGGTGATCAGTGCTCGGGGTGCTGGGTGCTCAGTGCTCAGGGTGCTCAGTGCTCAGTACTCAGGGTGCTCAGTGCTCAGTACTCAGGGTGCTGGGTGCTCAGTGCTCAGGGTGCTGGGTGCTCAGTACTCAGGGTGCTTTGTGCTCGGTGCTCAGTACGCTGGGTGCTCAGTACTCAGGGTGCTGGGTGCTCAGTACTCACGGTGCTGTGTGCTCAGTGCTCGGGGTGCTGGGTGCTCAGTACTCAGGGTGCTGGGTGCTCAGTGCTCGGGGTGCTCGGTGCTCAGTACGCTGGGTGCTCAGTACTCAGGGTGCTGGGTGCTCAGTACTCAGGGTGCTGGGTGCTTAGTACTCAGGCTGCTGGGTGCTCAGTGCTCAGGGTGCTGGGTGCTCAGTGCTCAGTACTCAGGGTGCTGGGTGCTCAGTGCTCAGGGTGCTGGGTGCTTGGTGCTCGGGGTGCTGGGTGCTTAGTGCTCGGGGGTGCTGGGTGCTCAGTACTCAGGGTGCTGGGTGGTCAGTACTCACGATGCTGGGTGCTCAGTACTCGGGGTGCTGGGTGCTCACTACTCAGTGTGCTGGGTGCTCAGTACTCAGGGTGCTCGGTGCTCAGTGCTTGGGGTGCTGGGTGCTCAGTACTCAGGGTGCTGGGTGCTCAGTGCTCAGGGTGCTGCGTTCTCAGTGCTCAGGGTGCTGGGTGATCAGTACTCAGTGCTCAGGATGCTGGGTGCTCAGTGCTCGGGCTGCTGGGTTCTCAGTGCTCAGGGTGCTGGGTGCTCAGTACTCAGGGTGCTGGGTTCTCCGTACTCAGGGTGCTGGGTGCACAGTGCTAGGGGTGCTGGGGTGCTCAGTGCTCGGGGTCTGGGTGCTCAGTACTCAGGGTGCTGGGTGCTCAGTGCTCGGGGGTGCTGGGGTGCTGAGTGCTCAGGGTGCTGGGTGCTCAGTGCTCGGGGTGCTCGGGGTGCTCGGTGCTCAGTACACAGGGTGCTGGGTGCTCAGTGCTCGGGGTGCTGGGTGCTCAGTGCTCAGTACTCAGGGTGCTGGGTGCTCAGTGCTCGGGGTGCTGGGTGCTCAGTACTCAGCGTGCTAGGTGCTCAGGACTCAGGGTGCTGGGTGCTCAGTGCTCAGGGTGCTGGGTGCTCAGTGCTCAGGGTGCTGGGTGCTCAGTGATCGGGGTGCTGGGTGCTCAGTACTCAGGGTGCTCAGTGCTCGGGGAGCTCGGTGCTCAGTACTCAGGGTGCTGGGTGCTCAGTACTCAGTGCTCGGGGTCCTGGGTGCTCCGTGCTCGGGGTGCTGGGTGCTCAGTGCTCAGGGTGCTCAGTGCTCAGTACTCAGGGTGCTCGGTGCTCAGTACTCAGGGTGCTGGGTGCTTAGTGCTCGGGGTGCTGGGTGCTCAGTACTCAGGGTGCTGGGGTGGTCAGTACTCACGGTGCTGGGTGCTCAGTACTCGGGGTGCTGGGTGCTCACTACTCAGGGTGCTGGGTGCTCAGTACTCAGGGTGCTGGGTGCTCAGTGCTCGGGGTGCTCGGTGCTCAGTACTCAGGGTGCTGGGTGCTCAGTGCTCAGGGTGCTGGGTGCTCAGTACTCAGTGTGCTGGGTGCTCAGTGCTCAGGGTGCTGGGTGCTCAGTACTCAGGGTGCTCAGTACTCAGGGTGCTGGGTGCTCAGTACTCAGGGTGCTCAGGACTCAGGGTGCTGGGTGCTCAGTGCTCGGGGGTGCTGGGTGCTCAGTACTCAGGGTGCTCAGTACTCAGGGTGCTGGGTGCTCAGTGCTCGGGGTGCTGGGTGCTCAGTGCTCAGGGTGATCGGTGCTCAGTACTCAGGATGCTGGGTGCTCAGTACTCAGGGTGCTGGATGCTCAGTACTCAGGGTGCTGGTTGCTCAGTCCTCAGCGTGCTCAGTGCTCAGGGTGCTGGGTGCTCAGTGCTCGGGGTGCTGGGTGCTCAGTGCTCAGGGTGCTGGGTGCTCAGTGCTCAGGGTGCTCAGTGCTCAGTACTCAGGGTGCTGGGTGCTCATTACTCAGGGTGCTTGGTGCTCAGTGCTCGGGGTGCTGGGTGCTCAGTACTCAGGGTACTGGGTGCTCAGTGCTCAGGGTGCTGGGTGCTCAGTGCTCGGGGTGCTGGGTGCTCAGTATTCAGGGTGCTTGGTGCTCAGTACTCAGGGTGCTGGGTGCTCAGTGCTCGGGGGGCTGGGTGCTCAGTGCTCAGGGTGCTGGGTGCTCATTACTTAGGGTGCTGGGTGCTCAGTGCTCGGGGTGCTCGGTGCTCAGTACTCAAGGTGCTGGGTGCTCAGTGCTCACGGTGCTGGGTGCTCAGTCCTCGGGGAGCTCGCTGCTCAGTGTTTGGGGTGCTGGGTGCTCAGTACTCAGGGTGCTGGGTGCTCAGTGTTCAGGGTGCTGGGTGCTCAGTGCTCAGCGTGCTGGGTGCTCAGTACTCAGTGCTCAGGATGCTGGGTGCTCAGTGCTCAGGGTGCTCAGTGCTCGGGGTGCAGGGTGCTCAGTACTCAGGGTGCTGGGTGCTCAGTACTCAGGGTGCTCAGTACTCAGGGTGCTGGGTGCTCAGTGCTCAGGGTGCTGGGTGCTCAGTACTCAGGGTGCTGGGTGCTCAGTGCTCAGGGTGCTTGGTGCTTAGTTCTCGGGGTGGTGGGTGCTCAGTGCTCAGGGTGCTGGGTGCTCAGTACTCAGGGTGCTGGGTGCTCGGTTCTCAGTACGCTGGGTTCTCAGTACTCAGGGTGCTGGGTGCTCAGTACTCAGGGTGCTCGGTGCTCAGTACTCAGGGTGCTGGGTGCTCAGTGCTCGGGGTGCTGGGTGCTCAGTACTCAGGGTGCTGGGTGCTCAGTGCTCGGGGTGCTCGGTGCTCAGTACGCTGGGTGCTCAGTACTCAGGGTGCTGGGTGCTCAGTACTCAGGGTGCTGGGTGCTTAGTACTCAGGGTGCTGGGTGCTCAGTGCTCCGGGTGCTGGGGTGCTCAGTGCTCAGTACTCAGGGTGCTGGGTGCTCAGTGCTCAGATTGCTGGGTGCTCAGTGCTCAGGGTGCTTCGTGCTCGGTGCTCGGTGCTCGGGGTGCTGGGTGCTTAGTGCTCGGGGTGCTGGGTGCTCAGTACTCAGGGTGCTGGGTGGTCAGTACTCACGGTGCTGGGTGCTCAGTACTCGGGGGTGCTGGGTGCTCACTACTCAGGGTGCTGGGTGCTCAGTACTCAGGGTGCTGGGTGCTCAGTGCTCGGGGTGCTCGGTGCTCAGTACTCAGGGGTGCTCATTACTCAGGGTGCTCAGTGCTCGGGGTGCTGGGTGCTCAGTACCCAGGGTGCTCAGTACTCAGGGTGCTGGGTGCTCAGTGCTCGGGGTGCTGGGTGCTCCGTGCTCAGGGTGATCGGTGCTCAGTACTCAGGATGCTGGGGTGCTCAGTACTCAGGGTGCTGGGTGCTCAGTACACAGGGTGCT